>NW_009258139.1:0-150928 GCF_000149755.1 Phytophthora sojae | reverse complement strand
ATGTTACGCTGCGATTTGAAGATGAATGCATTTATTTTGATCGAAACTTTGCGTTGTGTAGCTTTACAATTATTGTTACGATATGTAGATCGATGAAGAAGGACACGTGGTAACAATTGACGAAACCAGTATGAAGAAAAAGTAGAAATACAACCGCGGAAAAATGTATGTAGACTGCTGGGGTTTTGGAGGTGTGGATCGGACTACGAAAAAGTGGTTCACTAAGGTTGTCTACGATGACCGAACCAAGCGCAACTTGTCCCAGTTTATCAAAACGTACATCAAACCCGGGTATGTGTATTTTTAAATGTTCCGGTACGATGCTATTCATGCTAACTTTAATTGCAAAGAACCCTTTAAATGTCTGACCAGTTTAAGTCCTATGTGACTGAGTGTTGAACGGTCGCACGAAGGTCACGCTCTACACGCTCGAGAACAACATGTTCCATGCTTGCATGCGGTACACGCACCAGTAGGTTAACCACTCCAAAACGTTTGTGGATCCATCCACCGGTGCGTTTATCAACCGCACCGAAGGAATCTGGGGGGGGGGGGGTAACCAAGGCCCAGATGGAAAGCGAGCGCGGAATGAAGAAGGTCGATGTGCCCAGCTACTAAGATCCGTGCCTATGGCGCACCTGGTATTTCGATCACGTCAAGAAGCCCAAGCCTAGCGACTACTTCCATGGCCTGGTGGCCCCGGCCGGACTGCGATAAATTGCGAGGCGGGGTGAGGGGAGTTGCCTTTCGATGCCTCGCAGCTGATCTTCGCAGAGGCAATCCGGAAAATGAAGTGCGCCCAGGCCGGACTGCGTCTACCACCACGCCAACCCGAAGCTCAAGAAGTCCTACATGTACCCCCAAAATGTGTCCGAGACTCTAGGGCTCATTGCGTGGCACCCACAGAAGTCATGGAAAGTTTGCACCTCAGCCGAGACGCGATCAACGAGTCGAAGGGGTTTGCCCGTTGCCCGTTGACTCAAGGTGAGAGGTTCGTTCGATATCAACAATTTGAAGATTGCTGCCGTTTCGCCTCGCATATAACAGTGAAAGTAGGGACACCATTAGGGCATTGGTTTCGGTTGCCATTCCCGTGGAACCAGCTGACTGGGATTCGGTTGAGTCGGATTTTGTGTGCCACGGCTATCCAGGTATTGATGACAGAACCGTAAAAACACACAAGAAAAAGGTTTACCACACAGATTATGTGATATCACATAGAAATGGTAGCCCTCACACTAATTTTACGCTTAACTACACTAAATTAGCGGGTGACACACGTCGAGATGTAAGAACACATCAAATGCCGAGGAAGTTGGAGGTAGGAGGAGGAGGGTGGGGTGGGGGGCTTCGAGTATTGTGAAGTGAATCCGCCCAGCGTCCTACACGATCACGAAGAGACCATCATGATTGGTTGAAACTACACCTAAATCCTGACCATGATTCGCTATAAATTGACTGGTGTGCGGCCACCGTCTCAAGATGCCTCCAAGCTACACGTGGACTACGATCTGTAGTGACATGGCTCGCGAGGATTCCCAGCTGCTGATGGAGGACATGAAGTTCTTCATCATCGTGAAAAGCCAACTGGTTCCCTGCGTTGTGTGCGCGCTGACAAGGCCAGATAAGATGCGCTACCAGCTGCTACGCTGCTCCTCGGAAACATGCCGGGCTGCCACGCCGTATGAAGCATGCCCATGGATGGGGAAGGTGCTGACCTGTCAAGAGCTCCATCGGGTGACGATCATGGAAGTCGGTGCCCATGAGACGCTCGTCAGAGACCCACAGAGGCCCAAGATGACACCTCGACTGAAAGACTACAGCCGCCAAATGGCGACGCAAGGGTTGAAGCCAGCTCGAATCCGCATGGGCATCGCTCGGCGTTTTGGCTTGTCGGAGACCGACTTGCCGACCCTCAGCCAAGTGCAATGGTTCGCTGCCGCGTACACCAAGGCTAATGAGGCGAGGCGGGTGAACGCCTTGATCGTCCAGGTGTATAGCGCACTATGCTGGACCGAATCGGTTCGGATTACCAGAGATATCCGCTGCAATCCGATAGTCCTCGGAGGACAGGATGTGAACCGGGGGCCGGGAGGATCGCTTGGACTTGGCGTGTGTCAACCCCTATAGGTATCGTTTACCTTTGGCGGACCGGACTTCACCGAGTGAGTTGTTGTAAATACAGAATCGAGTCTGCTGGGTGTGTTCCTGAAACAAACTACACCGAATGAACAGAAAGTCAGACCGAATCGAAGGGACCACAGTCAGATCCACAATTCAGTATAACCAACACACAGAAATACAATGCCGAGCTAAACGTCACAAAATATACAGCCACCACTTATTCTTTAAGAGGGGGTCTATACGCCAGTCAACTTAGGAGCCGTCACCCAAGGCACTGGTCAACCCTGGATGCACACTCACTTACGCGCACCACCCTCACAGAGTGAGGGAACAATACAAAATATAAGTCAATCCTATCACACAGTAGTCAATCAATTCAGTCTCGGGGGTGACTACCTCTACCGCCTAAGACACACAGGATGGACTATGAAATGGATGCCCGGATAGAGCACGCAAATTGGAAATAAAGCTCTCACAGATCACTCCAGGGCGCGACACCCCAGTCCCTGCCGACTTTGCCTTGGTACCTTTGAGTCCCCACTACACCAGTGCTCGCAACACCAGTGAGGCCTTGAAACGTCCTCCGTTTTAAGATCGCACGAAGGCGGATCCCACGTATAGGCTCTTGAAGACGTCAATGTCAGGGGGAATTCCCAGCCCGAAGAAAGACGTCCGCGTGTTCTCGGCAAATTGGTTTCTGTTTGATCTTACGTTTGGCTAGCTATCTGTTTCACTTCACTGACTTCTAATAAAGGTTTCACTATGCTTGACTTGTCTTGGATATGCTTCGACCTTGTGCACGGGACTTCGATCTTCTTGCACTGAGCTTGGGTATGCTTGACTTGGCTTGGTTATCGGGCACCTTGTCGACGTCAACGTTCCTTCGGCAACACTCATCTGGCGACAGGGGTACGTGGGTACGGCGTCTCATCAAATCCGCACTGGGCCTCTACATCTAATCACGTGAGCCATCCTGTGTCGCTTGACGTTCTTGGTCGATCCGGTCCTGGATTGCTGCTACACACACAGCAGTACTGGACTTGTTGTTGGTGCGGTCACGATCCAGTATGGGCACCAGGGGTCAGACCGAATTGATCATCCGGTCCGGCCTCATTCAGTACGGCACCTTGGCCTCCGGTGCGTCGCTACCGGGTGCACCACGATCCAGTCCGGCAAACAGTGTACTTTGTCCAGCGAGGTCTTGGGCGCATGGGAGCAAGGTGGGCATGGTGAACTTGGGGGTTGGTCCGATGTCTTGACGGAGCCAATGCAGGCAGCAGCCAGGATACGTTCACTGGCTGCACTTGCGCGCCTTAGGCTTATCCTGCGGTCAGGGAAGTCGGCGGACGGACAGGATGTGTTACTCCACACCGAATATGAGCGCTCATCCGGTGGGCACATCTCCGATCCTGTGAGCCCATGCTTACTGCAAGCACCGGGTCCCGCCAAATCCACTATGCGCATCCACTATCCACATGTCACACTCCACGTCACTGGATTCCTGTTCACTGCGACCAGTCACAGTCAGGCAAAGGGTCGTCCCATCCCAGCGGTCAGACATGGGTGCGAATAAAAATCCTTTCCCACATCGTGTCAACCGCCCCTCTGCTCAGGTTCTTTCACAGAGGATCTTGCCACCGAGGTGACAGGACATGAACAGACCCACACACGATGGATCCCACTCCGGGTGGTAGGGGGTACCGAATCGCAAAACCGTTGAAAGGCTCTTTCCCAGAACTCAAGTCAGCCATCGTCTCGTCTCTGTAGCAAGTCTCCACACATCACAATCAAACCGTCGGGAGCAGCCGGCTTCACGTCACAATCCATTTTCGATCGCGAGACTCATCACCGCCATGGAAGAGGTCGGCGACAATGCGGGGACGCCTGGCAGCGGACTGCCGGGCCCGGCACAACCTCCGCACGCCCCTCCAGATGGAGAGGTCGCTGCGGGTGCCAACTCGGGCTCAGGCGGAGGCGCCGGTGAAGCGCGCGGCGAGCGCACGTCTTCTGGCGGCGTCAATCAAGTTGATGACGACGTCGAGATGTCCAGCGCTGACGGCAAGGACGATCCCTCGCACAGCAAGGCGCCGTCGGAGGCGTCTGACAATAACAGCGACGAACACAGTGAGCGCAACCTGAAGACAGAGGGCGACACGATGGAAGAGCGCCTGGCAGCCAAGCAACGCAGCATTCCTGGGCGCGTCCTGTCCGTGGTCGAGGCGCTCAACATGCCTGCGGGTAGCGGCCTTCCGGCGCGACGCAATCCTGCGCCACCATCCAGACCAGGCATGACCGCAAGCTGGGAGGCACCGAGTGGGTATGCACCGGATGGCGCGTTTCGTTTTGTTGGGGTTCCTGCTCACATGCGTCACCTCGAAGACGACCGCTACATGCGTGACGGATACGCTGGTCTCGAAGTGCTCACAACGATGGAATGCTTCTCAGCGACGGACCTGGCGGACCTGAATGAGCTGGTGGGCGAGGCCGAAGACGTGAACGAGTTCTTTCTTCGACCTCGCGCCGGGCCACCACCCAGTCCGACCGAGTTAGAGGCGCTGCTCGACTCTGTCCAGATGCGTCGTGAGCTGGCATCAATCTTGTCGGTCTACGATCCTCACGATCTGGCACTGCGTGCATTCAGTATGACTACGTTCATGCGCCGCTTGTTGATCCGGTACCGGACCATTCGCGGGGAGATGCAGGCGACCGGGTCGTCCACGATCGAGAAGCTGTTGACCGCCCAGAAGGAGAGCTCCCAGTTCGAGGCTCACGTCACGCGGCTGCAGGGACAATGGAGAGCTGTCTTCAATGACCTCAAAGAGACGAAAGAGGCAACAGCGGCACGGTACCGGGCGGACTTCAAGAAACTCATGGTGGAACACGAGGTCGAGAAACAAGCGCTACGAGACCGAATCGCTGCCTTGGAGTTCAAGCTCAAAACATCCAGTACGTGGGTCGAGTCCCTCGAGTCTGAGGTCTTCAACGTCGACCGCATGATGAACCTCCTTAACAGGAACCAGACTAAGGTGACTGGCAACTGGAAGCGTCTGGAGGAGTTGTTCAAGCACCACCGATCCGTACCACGCCTCCCACCGAATGGCAGACTCTGATCTCAGTCACCTCTGCATATGACGCATTCACCGATCCCGGGCCGTTCGAGTTCCGACACGACGGCGACACCGACACGGAAGAGAAGGGCAACGACGGCTCTGAATCGAGTGAGGGCGGCACAGGGTCGCGTGGCAAGCGCGTCACTATTGTGGATGTCACAGGCGAGGCTCCACCCGGTAAGACTTCCTCGTCAGAACGTCGATCCAGTGGCGGCAAGCGTCGTCACAAGGCGGTGGCTCGGGTCGTGAATCGCCCCATAGCCTGGAATCCCAACGAGGAAGATGCGCGCCCCATGGACCAAGAATATCCAGTCGATGAAAACCTTGCATGCGCTTCACTCGCCGGGCTTCCCGTTGTGTGGCGCAAGCTTCGGACGGATCTTCATCTGGCCATGCGGACTGGATTGACGTACTCGGAAGTCACGACTCTGTTGAACAGTGACGAAATGGCCCATCGCTTGTTCCATCCTTACGATCTGTCCTGCATGCTGGCTCAGATGATGTACTGGAACCAACTGGACAAGGCTTATTGGACAACCTACGTGCCAGAACGATACTTCCTCCACGCGGAGAGCATACTGGATCGCTAATCGGTGGCCCGACCAGATGGACCCCACACAAGATGACAGTGAGCTGCTCTTGGACGAGAACGAAGAGGACGTTGACAACGAGGATCGTGACGGCAACTGGGAACCCAGCGAGGAGGCTCAAGCCAAGATCGACCGGATGGAAGCTCGTGAGGCAGCAGCGCAACAGGATGTCACTGAGGTACCGGACGCCAACGCTGCACCGGATCTCGTTTTGCCTTCGACTCGTAGTCCCAAGCGCAGGGCTAGTTCGGTGTCATCTCAATCGGATTCAGCCACCACTGGGTCTGGCAAGAAATGCAAGAAGTCTCGACTTGGTGATGAACGCAAGAAGTCTCCACTCGCTCGCAAGGAGATGAAAGATCTTACTCCTGAAGAGCTGACCGTGATCGAGGAACCGGGTCGAGGCATCACTTCGTGGCGCCACAAGGGCATCCTGACCACTTTTGCACCCAGTACGACTTACGCCGTCTACGAGTCCGCAGGTTTCCCTGACTACGCACCGAACCACAACGGCGGGACGGGGCCACTCAAGGATCGCTTCAATGTGGACGAGTACCGGGCGATCATGGAGACCCGACCGGGCGAGCGGATGTACAAGCGTCGTGTCATCAACCTCCTCTTCCACAAGCGTTACGCCTTGGGAGTGACGTCGTGCTGACCAAGATCGTGAAGTTCATGAAGGACAACGCGCTGGTCATCTGGTACGCGGGACACTGGGTGACGTATCCGGAGGACTCGTCGTATGGGGTGAAGGAGAAAAAGAAACGCAAGGGTCTGCATGATCCTGCCATCAAGAAATACGCCGAGTTGATCACCGAACTTCTGAAAGCAGGAGCCCCGAAGACGATTCTGTACGAGCCAGGCATCTGGGTGTATCCTGCGAAGGTCTGTCCCTGGATCCTGTTTGACAAGTCCGAGAAGAAACCGGATGGGAAGCCGTACACGATGGCCGAGCAGCTCGAAATCCTGGATCGCGAAGAACCGGCTCGCATCCAGTGGACAGGGTGGGCCCTCGATAGGATCATCGCGGATCGTCCGACGCACATCCGGAAAATGCTGCTGTCTCCCGATGAGCGTGCCAACAACTGGGTCTGCACTGATCACCGTAGCTAGTTGCACACTCGGTGTAGCCACAAGCTAATCTCCACAATTTCATGTCATTCACGTTCATCACCTCACTCCTTCGTCTTAGTCTTATGTCATGCAGTCCGTCTGCTCGTCATTCTGTCGCTCACTCCATTCAGGGGCGCAGTCACTGGTCGATTCAGTCGGTATCTTCATCTTTCCACTACTCCACTCGAATTCTCTACAAATTCAGCGTCGGCAGTTCACAATCAAAATCACATTCAGTTTCAGTCAGGTCACACGTCGGCGGTCAGGATCGAGTGTTCAATCCGGTACTAGACACTGGGGTGGTCATCACCAGCCTGCATAGACTGGAACCTGGCCTTAGCACGGGCACTCTGATTGAATTCATACAGAAGCTCATCACAATTGAGCCTGGTCACTGGTAACCACTCAGGATCGTCGTATCCTTTCCACTTGATCAGGTACTAGCGGAATCTCTTGGAAGTACGAGTGCGCTTGGCCCACCGGAGGTCCAGAATCTTTTCCACTTCGTACTCATCATTCTGTTCGTCCGGCTCCCAGCTGTCCTCGGGCAGCAGGGCTGCATCGAAATCGTCGTCATCATCCAGATCGAGTTCCGCGGTAGGTAGCTTCGTAAACAGAGCGCGAGGCTTGAGGCGGCTGATGTGTACCCAGGGGTAACACGATATCCTGTGTCCTCCACCTTGAGTTTCACTCTGAAGTCATCGTGTACCTCTTCGATCCTGAACGGCCCATGCCACATGTGAGCCAGCTTGCTGCTCAATCCGGTCTGGACTTTCGGGCTGTAGAGCCATACCGAATCACCCTTCTCAAATCCTGTCTTCAGCCTCTAGGACAATTCTCTCCACTTGCGTGTCTGTTCTTCCGATCGTGTTCGCTTCGCTTGTCTCTGGAGGTCCTCGGCACAGGCTATTGCGTAGCTGTAGTCGCGCTGAAATTTCCGACGCCACTCGTACGCAGTGCGTTCAGGCACACTAGATGCTTTCGGACCTAACATCGCCGTCACCGTGCCTTGCGCATCCCAACCGTGTACCAGATAGAATGGAATGTCCAATCGGGTCGCGTCGAACGAGGTGTTGAGGGCGAACATCAGTCGCTCAGCGTGATCATCCCAGTCAGACTGGTCAGACTCAGCGATGTAAGCGCGGACGCTTCGGATGACGGTCTGCACGGACGATATGCCAACGTGGCGCGCTGACGACTGCCGAGTAGCTCCCGAAACCGAGTGAAGACCTCACTCATGAAACGTGGGTCTTGATCGTGTCTGATCATCGACGACGCACCGAAATTCCGGAAGACTCGCTCTTCATAGGCCTCTGCTACATCCTGTGCCGTAGTAGACGACATGGGTTTACACATCACGTAATCAGAGAATAAATCATGAAAAAGCAGTAGGAAGGTGTTCCCTCGTGCCGACTTGGGCATGTGCGTCACAAAATCCATCAACACAACTTCAAACGGGCGCCTGGGCTCGATGTTACCAGGTGACGGTCCAGGGTTGGGAGGTCGCCCCTTTCCACTTGCACAGTCAACGCACTCCTTCACGAAACGTTCCACGTCGGCATACATGCCGGGCCAATAGAACTCGGGTAACCGCTCGTGGGTGCGGGTAATTCCCTGGTGTCCACCTTGAAAGTCCTCGTGAGCGTAATGCAGCAAGTCAGCGTGCAGTGTTTGTGGCACCACAAGACGTGGCTCATCCTGTACGTCCCGAGGTCGATCTCGAGTAGACCGCGCGAGTCGATACAGGATGTCTCTGGCATCCAGTGCAAACAAGTCCGAGAGCTTCGCGATCTTGCGAAGCCGCCTCGAAGAGAATCGATCCAGGTCGCCACTCAGATACGCTTTGACTTCCGAAATGAACTCATCCTGATCTTGGTGTGCCTTAATCCTGCGCCACCTCTCGGCTTGGAACTCCAACGGACCCAATGGGCCACTCGACTCTGTCTGTTCCTGTGTTCTCGATCTGGTCAGGACCGCCATGACTCGAGCACAGTGAGGTAACGGAGCAGAACCGGGGTCCTGTTCGACATTGTCTGGTGACCCCACATCCGGTGTCACCACCTTCTTAGCAGCCGATCCATCTGGTGCATCCTGAACTCCCTCACTCACATCCTGCGCCACAACCACTGGCTTCATCAGCTTTTCGTGGATCTTTGACACTCGCTGCAGATGGATTCGTTCCTCCTCATCCTGGACAGTCCACGTGATACCCAGCGCCAGCGTCTTGGAGGTCAGGTAGTCCGCGGCCGAATTGTATTCACGTTTCACATGAACGAGCCGAAGCGTACTGAATCGTCCTTCCAGAGTTTTGCACCGAGCCAGATGTCGTTGAAGGTTGGGTTGGTTGCAGTTAATCAGCCCTTGGACTTGTTGTATCACAATGCGAGAGTCTCCAATCACGATCAGGTCTTGAACGCCCCGATCCAGTGCCATGGTCAGTCCATTCAGTATGCCGTGATATTCTGCATCGTTCACAGTGACATCACTCAGGATGAAACCTTGTGCATCCAGTACGCTCCAACCAGGCAGGCTCCACAGGATGCATCCGCAGCTTCCTTGGCGAGTCGACGTCTTGGCTGCTCCATCGAAGCTTAACACAATCCCCTCAAAGTCAGCGACCAACATCTCCATGCTCACCACCGGTGGTGGCTTGACCCGCCCCTTGGCTGGAATTAGCGACTCTGCGATCCGGTCCAAGTGCTCTCGGGGGGTGATACCCGCACCGAGTATAGCGGCTAGACCGTCTTCATCTCGCTGAATTCGGCGAACTTCCAGGTCCCACTGGGAAAGAGTGACGCCCCATGGTACGCAACGTCCATCCGCCGACTTGGACTGAATCACCCACTTGAGTACCGAATAGCGGGTGTACACGATTATCGAACATCCTTCCAGGATCGTCCTGAATACATCCAGTACTCTCATGATCGCGATGACTTCCTTCTCCGCAACGTGATATCGGACTTCCGAGTCATTCAGTACACGCCCCGTGAAGTGGACGGGCTGAATCAGTCCGTCATACTCTTGACCGAGGACTGCACAGGCTGCCCACTGGTTCGCGTGAGGAATGATGACGAACGGCTTGGTCCGGTCCGGATGACGTAACAATGGGGTCGACACGATCTTCCGCTTCAGGATCTCGAACGCTTCCTTCGCCTTCGACAAGTCCCTACCGGATCGCACTTGGTCGTCGCTCAGCTCGTACGGGACTGCAGCTACCACCGGGAAATCCTCTATGAACTTGTGGTAGTAGTTCAGACTGCCGAGGAAGGACTGGATCCCCTTCAGAGTAGACGGGAATGGTAGATCCAGTACGCCCTTAGCGATCTTCGGCGTCGCCCTGAGTCCTTCTGCACTGATCTCATGAGAGAGATACGGGATCGAGCGCTTACCGAATTCACTCTTCGGTAGACTGACAGAGATGTTCCAATACCGCAACCGAAACAGTAGCGCATCCAGATCGATGCAAAGTTGATTCCACGTAGGCGCCCCATGCGCGATGTCGTCAATGTACGAGCTCCGTCCTAGGACAGGGCCCATCTGCATCGGTGCCGGGATGTTACGTTGGAACACAGTCATCTGGTCTGTCAGCGCGGGTAGACGTCGGCCAGACAGGATTTCGTCGTCCGATCCGGTGTCGCTCCCTGCGACGTTGTCCTCTTGCGGCTTCAAACCCAAATAATCTAGTACGTCCTGATCCACCTGAGCTTCCTTACCAGGTGGTAGTCGAACAAAGCCCCACAGACAGTTGTTGAGCATCTGCTGGTACACCAGCGGAGCATTCTTCAGACCAAATGGCATGCGTCGCCACTGGTAGTGACCGAACGGCGACACGAACGCCGAGATGAGCTTCGCTCCGTCATCCTGATCGCCCAGAAGCCGCTGGCCATGTCCAGACTCATAAACCACATCGCGCTCTCGAACCCGATTAGCAGGTCGTCAATGAGCGGGAGAGGATAGTTGGACAACTGGATGAACCCGTTCACGATCCGGTAATCAATGCACATCCGGATGTCGACCCCGTTCTTCTTCAGTACGATCACGATCGGTGACGCCCAGGGTGACGTAGATGTCTCGATCAATCCAGTCTCCAACAACTTCTTCAGCAACGCGTACACCTTCATCGCAAGGTGTGGCGCGACCGAGCGTGCCCTCTGTGCGACAGGCTTAGCGTCTCCACATCCAGATCGCAAACAACTCCGCGAGCTGGGGCAGGTGCCGCATTTCCATCACCTAAGAAGATACTTCGGTGGTACCTCAGGATGCCACGTAATCGGTGTTCGTCATCCGGCGTGCTCACGCCAGGTTCGCCAACATCAGCCTTGTCAATGTCGCACTCGGGACTTAAATCCTGCACCTCCGGGAGGAGTGCGAGTTGGTCTCGCAGCTGGGAGAGCAGATCGCTCCCTTCGTGAATGTACACGGCTGGTTCAAAGTCCAACTCCTCCACACTTAGTCGCATGACCCGCTCGTACTCTTCTTTGAGTTTCTGCACCGGAGTGCAGGGCAGGATACCGGATGGTAAGTCGGAGACATCCTCGTCGGTCACAGCTAGTGTGTCTTCCGACACTTCGTCTTCATCCGGTGTAACCGCGTCAAAGAAGTCCTCGTCATCTCCATCCTGTGCAACATCCTCATCCGGTGCGACAGCCTCGAAAAACTCTTCGTCATCCGATTCGGTGTCACTGGCGAAGTCCTCAGCACCACCCGGAGTCGCACTAGACGTCACAGTCGGGTCAGTCTCTGGTTCCTTCGTCAGCGGTGTTATGCGCTTGAAGCTCGGTTCTTTCTCAACCAGGTCCTCCACGACCGGATCCTCACCGAGTTCCACGATTCTGTCCGACTCGGTCACCGGATTCTGCAACACCGAGGTGAAACACGTCAGGTCCTTCTTCCCGTCCGGATGTAGCATCAACTTGGTCGGCCATGAGTACTTCGCAGGCTCCACGGCGGGCGGTTCACGATCCCAGAGTGATTGCAGCCGACGTTGTTCCCTCAGCTGACCCTGTTTGGACAAGGTGTTCTCGTAGATCATCACCTGCCACTCCTTGTATGCCCTCGATCCTGGACGGACGAACCGTCCTACGGTCGGAAAGAATCCCAATGTAGGCCAGCGTGGTCCCGGCCACGATCCAGAGATTGTTGGACGAGATGTTTACGACCTTGACTGCCTCGGGCCAGGACTTCGCTCCGTACACGATCTTGGTCACCCAGCGATCACCACGTCCAGCCCACACCACTTCTCGCTGTGGGTTGGCTTGGCCGAACCGGATGCGCACAACAGCCTCCTCACCGGGTCGAAGGTACAGGGTCTCCGGCGCTTGGACTGGCAACCTCATTCCTTGTCGGCGTTGCACCTTGTCCCCGGACATGAGCACAGGCTCTTCATCCGGTAACTGCAGAAGTCCTTCTCGTACACACAACCGAACGCCGGCACAGAACATAAAGTTCATAGCCAATAGCACGTCCACACCTTCACCGATATTCGCAACCCAGATGTCCATGACGTACACCACTCTCGATCCGAGCGTGATCTTGACTTGCGTGCTAGCAGAGATGTAAGTGGTGTTGCCACCCAGTCCGGACACCTTGATCTGTTTATGCCGGTTGAGCTTGATCGTGAGTCTACGCGCAAGATCCAAACTGATCATACTCACCGACGCTCCGGTGTCCAACAAAATCTGCAAGCGGAAGTCGTTCACTGCGCCATGTACCGTAGCCACCTCATGCGAATCCTTGTCTGGCTCATGATCAACTCACCATCCATACCGCTCACCCGGTTCCAGCCGAAATTCGGTCGGTCCATCCGGTGCTCGCAATTCGGAACGGCTCAATCCAGAACGATCATCAACTTGGTCAGGCTGAATCGGGTCATCGTTGCTCAGAGAAATCATGCATTGTTGGTTATCTTGGTGGCTGATCCTCAGCTCTGGTCCGACGTAGGCTAACACACACAATTAAGGGGCCTTAAGCCCGGCGGGTACTGGGTCCCCACCCAGCGGGCTTGGTGGTTTAACGGCCCCCCTGAATTCGCCTTGTCATCCAATAGCTGATCCAGTAGGTTCTTCAGTATGTCCTTCAGTGCTCCATCTTGTGCCAGCTTCTTCAGTGCTTCGATGGTCTTCATAAGTTCACACGGTCCTTCATGAAATCGTTCACAAATCCTGCACGGGTTGACCTTGCACACGCGCATCGGGTATCCGCGTCGGTGACAGCGATCACACACGATGTCTATCCAGCAATTCTCTTGTCGGTGTCCAGGCCTCTCGCACTTCTCACAGAATTCATTCCAATCAGGATTGCTTCTTCTCGGCGACTGCGGCGCGGGGGGCTGACCGAATCGAGACGCCCCTGACTGTTGGCCAGGTGGCGGCGGTCTCCATCCTGAGCCCGTCAGCACCCTGAACACTGCGTCACGTAGTACACCTTCATCCAGCACTGGCGGTACCAGGTCGGGATCCACCGGTCGTGTCGAGGCAGGAGGGACCGAGTCGTGCTTTGGTGCGACCCGAATCGGTGTTGATCCACCTCGTCTTGGAAACGCACATGACGATCCTCTTTGTCTGATTCATCCTCGCTCTGAACGACGTAAGCGCGGCCAGGACCCTTCGGTCTGAATCGCTCGCGTTCGTGGTCTCGATGCACGTTGCCCGCGCGGAAATCGCGTGATCTGGATGCCGAGTTCTCACGTCCGCTGTCCTGGTGATCGTCTTCGTATTGACGCAGAATGAACTCCAGGTCGTCGATGCTGTGCAGACGCTGGGCTCTTCAGACTGGATCGAAGCTTCGACTCGGTCAGCTTCCGGATAAAACGCTTGATGTGCATCTCACGCGTCCTAGATGACTTCTTGAACTCCATATTCGCCTTGCAGGCGGCCGCATTCAGTCGGTAGAAGAAGTCAAGCGCCGATTCAGTCCGTCCTTGCTCGATCGTGTAGTACCTCTCCGAGTCGGACATCCTGGACCGGCAGTACTTGCGCTTGAACGCATGGGATAGCTGGGTCCAGTCGTCTCGTACATGCCTCGGCAATTGTGCACGCCAGTGGCGAGTGGATGTAGGAAGCTTCAGGCGTAACTCGTACACCTTCATGCTGTCCGTCCAACCACCCTGAACGGTCAAGGTGAGGAATCGCTCCCACCATCGTGTCCGCATATGGTACGACGCCTTGTCGTCGAAGTCTTCGAGTGAGTTTGAGTTCACGTACGGCCGGAAGTTCATCACCGTCATGCCGTCCTTCGTCGTCACCGACGTGGAGTGCGTGAGCACGTTCGCGAGCGAGTCGTCGGAGTCGCTTGAGCTGTAGCCTTCGTCGTAGCCGTCATCAGAGCTCGAGTCCGGGTCGGATCCGGAGGGGTCACCACTTCCGCGACTTCGCCCACCGGATGGGCGCTTGCGCGGTCCTGACCTGGTGTCCTTCGCATCCTTCGCAGGCTCCTGCTTCACGGGCACCTTCTTCGCGTCCTTCGCGGGTGCATCCTGCTTGTCCTTCGCCAGCGCAGCTTGAACAGCGCGCGCCTTGGCTCCCGTGGTTGCTCTCGCCTTGAGAACGCTGTTGATCGTCGCCTGAAGTTGGGCTGCTAGAAGCTCGTCGGCACGCGGCGTCGCATACTGGATGGACGCCTGACCAGACTGGATAGGCACACTGGATACTGGGTACAATGTCTCACGCCCGGTCTCTGTCTTCACATGCGACACCGAATCAGATCCCGATGTTGCTTGAGCCACTGGATTTTCCTGGCGTGTTGCACGAAGGTTGTGTAACTGGTGGGCCTGAAACCGCTGAATGTTCCGGGAAGATTCTCGCTCCCTCTCCCGCTCAGCTTCAATCTGGTGGACCTTCTCTTGGAATAAATCCAGTTGAGCGTTGAGTCCCCGTTGCACATCTTCGGCCCATCGGGTTCGTTCGGCTTCGGCTTGCGCTTCCTGTTGTCTCCAGCGTTCGGCGAACTCGGCGGCAGCGCAGTCTTCAAGGAGAAAATGACCAACGAAAGAGAGACCAGGGCGGCCGTCAAGACTGAAGGAGCCTACCAAGTACGAGCGATTGCTTACGCGTGGAAACAGCAACCGGCAAAGCGAATTCAAGGCTTCTGTCTTGAAATTTGCAACAGCATCATGATGGCGCTGAACGAAGAGGAAGACGCTCCAAACCTAGATGTCTGGAACATCCACTTCAGCACGCACACCGCTAAGGACAAATTGACCACGGGAGGGTGGGTCCTCTACCACCAGACGGCCTCTCATCAGTGAATTCCCAGAAAAGCAGGAAGTCTCTACTTGGGGCTAACAAACACACCGACGGACGCCGCAGCACGAACGCTGAACCAAGGGTTGACAGAGCTCAATGTGATGACTACCCCGGGCTCGACGTATCTCCGCATTGATAGTCTTGACAAGAAACTACAAGTGGAGCTCCAACAACTCAAGGCTGACATTCAAGCAACGGGCCCAGTAGCCGCGCTCGCCAAGGACTTAAACGCGATTTTCTCAGTGCAGTGGGGTTCACCTGCTGGAACTGCGCTCCGAGCGGCTAAGTTGATGGCAAAAACAAGCACTACAACCATCTACGATACCCACAGCACAGGCGGAGCTTTGATCCCCAACTCTAGGACAAGGAAAACGATTGCAGACTCCACACCCCAGCTGCAAAAGCAACAACAACACTCAAAGACGGTCGACATACAGGCACGTATCACTACATATGTTAATTAAGCTCAAATAGAAGGCCACTTAAACCAGACGCTACTGTAGGGGTACGTGAGCCTTTGCATGTTTGCCTGTCATTTGAGCAGGAAGCGGCAAAATGTGCCTGCCAGCGAACCGATCAGCCGCCATAACCATGATGAGGGGGCCTGTGATAGGCACAAGTTCTACATACAACGGTGACAGGATGCTCGAACCCGGCCCCAACGTGTCAAGTACTTCTGCATGATTCTTGCCAAGATCAAGCCTAGCAGACCCGTAGTTACATGTAGTGCAACAGTTGACCATGGCACTGAGAAGCACTAGTAGTGGGTCATGGAACATTACGCCGGCAGTTTTTTTCCTTACCGTAATTTACCACCGAGAACATTCCTGAAACCTTCTTTCGGGACAGCAGCGATTTCAACGACGACCCCTCTCGACCACTTGAGAGCGAGAGTCACGTCTTTTCGATATGAGGGTAGTTTTAGAACCTCTGAACCGGTCAGATCTAATAGACGTTGATTTGACGACGCCCACTTTATAGCGAGAGCCACGTCTTTTGGATCTTAGGGCGTTTCGGGACCGCTCGTTCAAACAATATTGATAAAACCAATAGAACATTACGCCGGCAGTTTTTTATTTTCATAATTTCTTACCGTAATTTACCTCCGAGAACGGTGCTAGAACGATCTTTGTGGATAGTCGTCCGTTTTACCAACACGACCTCTCAACCACCTCAGAGCTCGAGGAGGCGTCCGTTAGCCAGCGACCAGACGCGCGACCCTGTAATCGTGCAGGATCGCACATGCGAGGGTAAGATGAAACTCCCAATAATTACTGGCACATTACCACGTCATTTTCAGAATTAAATTTTTTTCAAAAAAAATTAAGAGGCTATGTATATAGATACCCACACATAGAACATGACGATCGAACTATCTTTCGGAAAATACAAAGGTCAATCCATTGAGGATGTATTCAAGAATGATCCTGGATACTGTCGTTGGATTCACAACAAACCCAGTCTCAACATTAGCGAGGAAATGAAAATCTTTCTTCACTCTTCCTAAATAACGATAACTCCTATATGATGACGTGGGGTAAGTATCGAGGCAAATCTTTACAGCAGATCAGTAAATTGGATCCAGGCTATCTCGATTGGCTAAGAAAAAGTCAATTCGTGATTGACAAGTGTCCAAAGCTACTCAAGGAACTGAACTAAAACATATCTTTTTTTTACTTACGCTGTAGTGAAGTCTAGAACCTCTCCGGTTAGTCTATCGAACAGCACTTGCAACAGTAGCTGATGTGGAGGGGTATGTACCCGCTGTGAGACCAACTACTTTACCGAATTCAGCATTATCGATGATCAGTCGAGGAACGCGAGTAGTAGTCGGCAATCCAGTACCACCAGAGGAGTATAAACCGGAGGTAGGTCTGGTCCATGTTCAACCGGAGAGTTGTAGGCGTAGGAGAGAAATCAAGCTGACAAGCGTAATAGACTCATTTTGATATAGAATACGTTATTCCCCGACGGATCGATTAGATACGCCCCAGCATTGACAAGAGCAGTCTGAATGCTTCGGTTGATATCGTCATACGAATAAATACCATCAGGGAGGGATACACTGATTGTGGATGTAGTTGCAACGTAGGTACTTCGATTTTGAACGTTGTGTTCTGAAATTGCATTAAATCAATGTTATATTCGCTGTTATCCATCGAAATCGATTGAATGTCACATACTACATCGCGGAAGTCAGCCGCCGATCCGGGAAAGGAGTATTTCCAGGCTGAATTGGTTCCATTTTGTACCAGATTGGTGCTGTCGAGTTTGATAAAGCTGGACATATTGATTATATGTTTGTAGGCATATTTTTGTTTGATAAATTGGAATTAGTCCTCGATACGAATCGGTCTATCGAAGTTATACCTGATCTGACCCTTGACCGAATCAGTGAAGAGCATTTGGCCCTTTCGCTCCGTGGCTTTGTTGTAATAATAGACGATTGAACGCTCATCTACTCCCTTGATATTAAAATCTTTCACAACCATCTGGAGGTCTCGCTTAGAATTAGCTTTCAGGATCGCTACGTACTCTGAGTTCATTCTGATCATCTTGTCCGTTGCGAAGTAGCTGTGGCTCAAGAAGATGGTTGATAGCTAGAAGTGGCGCACTCTAGTGAAGTAATGTGAGAACAAATTCTTCTGAAGAAGCTTATCGTTGCTGTAGTCATCGATGATGACGAGCTCAGGCTTATTGGAATTAATTGGTGTATGACGTACCCGTTCAACACTCGGAGGCGAGTCAGGGTCGGCGAATGTGATAAAGCCATCAAGCTTATCACGAAGATACTCATATAACTCCTGGTGAGGATTACGAGCAATGATCGTTAGATGAGCAAATACGTGGAGAGAATGCTTGAGGATGAACATACATAAGTTGTTCTTCCCTGAGAACGATGGCCCCAGAACCACCATTCTAAACAGCGCTTTGATGTCAAGTGCAGGAATATCACCCATAGAGACGCTTTTGAATTTTTTAGGGATTGAAGTTCCGAAATCTGGAATACCGCTCATGATTGTTGTCTAAACTATATAGGATCAAACAAAGATGAGTTCAGGTTTTTCTTATCCTAGCCCGATATTCACATCGCCGATTTATAATCCGGCATTCTTTCTCCAATTGGATGCCAGCGGGTTTCTAACGTATGACTATGCTCAGACTCTTTATCTGAACAAGTATGACTATCGCTTGACGTACAATACCGGCGTCTCTCAAGGCGTAGCATCACCTGGTGTAGCGCTTGTCCCTGGAAGTGGTGGGAACATCAGCGGTCTTGGAGCACTAAGCTGTAGTAGCCTAACTGTTAATGGTGCTTCCGTTTCAGGCGTACCAACGTATGTAACTGATATTACTCCAGGTACTGCCGCTATCAACAAAGCTCTGGTACTTGGTGCATCAGGTGAAATTGCTACTATTAGTAGTTTGACGGCAACGTCGATTACTGGCACGCTGCAGACAGCGGCTCAGCCTAATATTACTAGCTTAGGCACGCTATCGTCCCTCACCGTGAGTGGAAACATATCTGGTACATTGGCAACTGCTGCTCAGACCAACGTAACTAGTGTAGGGACACTCTCGTCGCTCACCGTGAGTGGAAACATCAATGGAACGCTAGCGACGGCTGCTCAACCAAATATCACCAGCTTAGGTACGCTTACTGGATTGACTATCGGAGGCAGTTTAACCTTTACTGGTGCAAGTCGATCCATTACAGGTCTTAGCTCGCTAACTGCAACTAACATTACTGGTACGCTACAGACTGCTGCTCAGCCTAATATAACATCGTTAAGTACTCTAACCGCTGTAAATTGCTCGGGTAATGTATCGGGTACGCTAACAACAGCTGCTCAGCCCAACATTACCAGCCTAGGAACCCTGAGCTCGCTCACAGCGACGTCGATAACAGGAACGCTACAAACCGCTGCTCAGCCTAATATTACTAGTCTAGGTACGCTTAGCAATCTAACCCTTAGCGCTGGTGGAACCGGTTTATTCATTCCGAATGTGAAATTTTGGGATGGAGTCAGTTCTTGGATAAATTTCAATCATGCTTACTTTCTCAATGTTATCGAAGGGGGCGCTTCAGCCAGTATCGTTGTGGTTCTCAATAGTACGAAAGATTACTCAGGCATTCGCGATCTAACCATATCACGAAACTTTATAGCTTCGACTTCAATATCATCGCCTACGATCACATGTGATACGATTAGTAAGTCAGGTACTCAAACTATGAATGCAACGACCTTGAATATCAATCCTACTACGCTTCAACTCAGGGGAGATACTCTCAATGCTACAGGTGCGGAGCTGAACTATCTAGATCTTACCACCGGAGCAGGAACTGCAGAAGCAACAAAGGCTCTTGTACTAGACTCTAATAGTAGCATCTCATCAGGTATCTCATCTCTAACGTCAACCAATCTGATATCCACTACTTCTACCCAATGTCAGATTGCGGCCGGGACATCATTTACATCAACAACGCGTGCCTCTAATTTTAATCTCATGATTCGTAATCAAAGCAATACGGTTGGCGCTCAGGCCGGATTATCGTTCACGATTGAAGGTACTAGTGATATGACAACGTACACCCCTAGCGTTAATCTATATTGTACTAGAACCGCTACGAGTCTTCAATATTCAATGGCTGATTTTGCAATCAGTACACGGTCAGGAGCTAATGCATTATCACCAATGACTGAACGTATGAGAATCACTCAAGCAGGATACATTCGCTTTGGATCAGCTACCAGTACTGCAAACATAGATATAGTTTCGAGCGCGAATTTACTAAGCGGGTCTTGGCAACGCGCAATGCGTATAGCCAACGATGCTACTACTCCAATCGAATTTGAAATTCAGGTATACAACGATGTCGCGGGAGGAAGTAGTGGTGTAGCTCTAGGCACCACTACGAGCAACCCGCTAAGGTCCATGGTTGGAAACACAACTCAAGCTTATCTAAACAGCTCAGGAAGACTGGGAGTTGGTATGAGTACGTGGTCGCCAGAAGCAACCATTCACTCAGGCGGAGAGGTATGGGCGAATAATTTCATGCACGATAAGGGAGGCGGCGATGGATTTGCTAGGTATCGATTCAATTGGTCTCAGACTGACTATCCAGCGATTGGTACTGATTCAACCGTAGGAGCTATCAGGTTGGGAAAATGCGATGCTAATTACGCGTGGACAGCCTATGTCCCGGTGCGTGGAGGAAGCTATACCAATGCAAGCGATGAGAGGTTGAAGGCGGACATTGTAGACTGTCCCTATGGTTTGGCAAGCCTTATGAGAATGAGACCTAGAAAATTCAGGATGGTTCAAGAGCAGACTGTCCATGTTGGCTATATCGCGCAGGAGTTGTATAAGGTCATACCAGAAGCAGTAGATATCGGAGCAAACGATGAGCTTAATCCGGATGGGTTTCCAGTGAATCCATGGGGAATCGATCTCGCCAGTTTAACCTCGGTACTGTGTAAATCTATCCAAGAACAGCAAGGCCAAATCAATAATCTCAAAGCTGAATTCAATGAGTTGAGAGCGATTATGTCTGAGTAAATATAGAATGGTATCTGTCAAACCCAGTTCGTGGCGAAGACCGCTTGCCCTCAGACTACTAACGCTAATGTCGTTGATACTGATCAACTACAATGTGATCGAATTGTCGAATTCCACGAGAGGGTTATATATGGTATTGGCTCAGGGATAATTTCGCACCGATAAATATAGAGCAGATCTTGAGTACTTCGTTGTAATAGAGTATGATGGGCTGCGGACCAAGTAAAACGATCAAAAAGAACATGACTAACCCTGAAACTGGCCAAGTCATCGGTTCAATAACGATGCACGCTGGAGTGGTTTCGATAGGGAATAATGCTTATATCCCAATGTACAACGTACATAGTGGCAAGAATGCTGTCATGGCTATCGATATCGGAGATAAAAAAAATCAGACTCTATCGCGAGAAGAAAACAGACGTAGACATCTAAGTATATCCGCACTGCTCTACAGAGCAAATGTCTTCACAGACTTTGACTTTTGTTTTGGCTGGTAAGCCCAGACTCGGCCGCCTTCCGTTTGGGTAGATGCCTCCACCTTCTTGGTCGACTTGTCGAGGCCAGTAGCCCGCACAGCGGCTTGGGTCTTCTGGTGACGATCATGAATGATGAGGTTCTTCATGATAGCTTTCAACTCAGCGACGTTGAGGTCGCTATTGTCACCATAGCTGCCTCCGGAACTGGATATAATGCGCGAGTTGAAGAAGAACATGGTTTTATAATAAACGGGTGATAATATCTTTGAACTCTTTATCATCAATCAGTCGATTGCTGTACATATCCACCGTGAGAGACTTGAGCTGCTTGATGATACTGGGGTTGTCATTTCCGAGTTGTAGCTCTCCTTTTAGCTTATCGTATTCAGCCCTAAGCGTATCTAGAGGATCCACTAACTTATCGTGGAAGCTGTATTGGAGATGAGTAATCGATAGAACCTCCTTGAACAGTTTCTTATCTTCAACGCTGAGCTTATCGTAAGCGGATTGATCGATACGGTTCTTATAGACAAGTGCCTTGATCATGGCTTGGAGGCTATCACTGATTTTCCACTTAGGACCACATTTACGCCGATTCGGCTGAACGATCACGAGCTTTTTAGCATCAAGGTCGGGGATACGAATATACTTGCTTCCGATCTGCTTGTATGTGTAGGCTGACGGCGTTGCTAATCCTTGGATCTCATTGAGATTGTAGGTACGGCCTCGGCGAACTACACCTTCCAGCGGGGCAACACCTGCACCGCGCAATCCTCGACCTTGAAGCTTTCGTTTAACGCCACTGCCGGATACCTCGCTTGCCTCGGCGTATCGCTTAGCCTTCGTTTGATATATCGATTTTGTCGCCTTCATAGCTGATGTAGCTGCCTTCAACACCGATCTCGGTGCTTTTGAGTTATTCCCTCTAACAGCCTCTTTTGCTTCTTCATAGCGTTTCTGAGCCTCACCGTATGTCTGAAAAGCTGCTTCTGACTCATCATGAAGCTTTTGCAAGCTGTCATCGTATTCATACTCTTCAACGCTTTGCTGTCTAATATCGTGTACAGACTTTAGAATAGCCTCATTCAATATTTCAAGATTAGCATCCAGGTTTTTACGTCTTTTCTTATCAAGCTCCTTTTTTTCAAGTATCTTAGCTGCTTATTCATCGCTCGATGGGAAGGGGTATTCAACCTCATTAAGATAGCGGTCCAAGTCCTCAACCCCGTTGAGTAGGGACGAAAAGGTATCCATCCACATGATATTCTTCATTAGCCCCTTCCAAGCTACACCACTCACCTGCTTGTGTGCTTTGTTTTCACGATTTAAAATATTTAGGGGTCTAGACCCCGATGGCTGCCCAAAGTAGTATGATGGATGGGACTTAACAACACCGTTGATTTTCACGATTGGTTGTAGCCGAAATGGAATATCAATACTGTTAGCGTGCAACTGGCTGTAGTAATCAGTTAAGATATTCTTGGCGTCGTTATCAGCGTTTGATAGGCTTGGGTCCATGTCTTTATCAATACCACTCATTAACCCATGCTGAGCTTCACCATTAGCTGGGGTAAAATCATATATGTGTTTGGTTTCATTGCTACCAACTAGTTCTAACTCGAGGCCCCTGGCTTTAGTCATATTAATGAAAGATTGGAATGTCATTATCCAGTTCACTTTCTGAGTGATTGCTTGCTTCACACGATCGCTATCTTTCCCGTAAACGATAATGCTATTGCCATTGATCCAAACATAGCCATCTTTGTCAATAGGAGAAGATTTTGCGGAACCATTAAGAATTGGTACAATCTTCTTTATCAATCCGTTAGATTCAAGGACTTCCCTATTTTTGCTAATTGTCCAAAATAATTTGAGCTTGCTGTCCATTTGATCGGATCTTGTGGATGTTCCAGTATCGAACACAAAACTGTCGTCAAGTCTCTGCTTAGAGCGGTTTGAATAATCTCCTTCTGAGGCATTGATTCTTTTTCTTTTTGAGTCAATATTTTGCCGAACCTGGTTTGCGCTATTTTTGTCCTCTTTACCCATCTCATTACGTCGCTCCTTCTCATTGACGTATGCGAGGAATCTGACATCATTAATTAATACCTCACCAATATGGTCATACGTCTCAGACCAATCAATGCTCGGAACTAGTACATATTTTCTCAGTTTAATACTGTACACCATCCATCCCAATATAATACTTAGTAAGCTGCCGGCCGTTGGAAGCAATAGGGTGAATATTTAGTTCTGCAAGGATGGGGTAAACCTCGAAGATTTTAGCGACCGCTTCCTTTGACTTTGTTTGATTTTTCATCTCAGCATTGCCTTCGTCGAACAAATCTTCTTCGACGGGCTTTTGCGGCAGTGGACTATCAGGGCCAACGCCAGCATCTGTCATTCTTGCACTATTATCAACTCCAACATCAGTCATATCGGGGCTCACGTGGACCCAACCATCACTGGTTTTGAGCTTAGCAGTACTGGAAGCATCAACGGTCTGAGGCTTTGCAGTAGTCGATGCATCGTTCATTTCAGGTGTTGCATTAACTTCAGCATCTACCATTGTTGAGGACTCAGGTTTTTTTTTGGGAGTTTTCAATATTGACACTTTTTTTTAACTCTTCCGGCGTAGCCTCGTCAGGGCCAACCGAAATATCAGACTGAGCGGATTGTGTTGATTTCTTTGGAACAGTAGTGATACCATTCGCGATATCGCTAGCCCATGATGCACCTTCGTACATAAGGCGCTTGGACTTGGCTTGACGAACTCGGCGCTCAGCTCGTTCGAGTAGCTCCTGCCGCTTTTGCTCTCGTTGAGCGAGGGATGTAAAGTTGGGAAACATCGTCTAACTATATCATGGTAGTCATAAAAAAATATTAGCATCGATTAAATACATACTCACCAATAGCTTGGCATAACGGAGTCATGCCTAAATGGTTGATACGTATGACAGATACGGTTTCGCTCATTGAGGGGATTGATGTATCGATCCTTGATGCAATGAAACGGCACACCAAATATCGTTTCTAACTGGTCGCGGTACTGTAGATTGCACACGGTTTTCCGGAAATTGGCTACTGGGTCTAAATATCTGAGTTCATTTTTGATTCGACTAAACTCTTGAATTATCCACAGCTTTCTTCGGAGCTGTACAAGCTCACGTTGATTCTCTTCGCAGTTGCAACACATTCTATATATGAAGTCATATATTTTTAAGCATTATTTTCGGAGTATAGATTGATAGATATAGATGAGTCAACACTTACAGAGGATTGCTCTATTAAACTTATTTCGAAGCTAGTTCGACTCATTTTTTTATCGACTTCCAGTACTCATTCTCTAAGGTTGATCTCTTGTTCTTATTGACTAATCTAAGATTATCTTGTGGCTCCCAGGAGTCAAGTTCATTACCGACCCACTGAATGAGATACTTGTACTTGCCGGATCGCATCTTTTTGTGGTCTAAAATCTTCTCCACCTCTAAAATATCACCCCTGTTGATGGTAGCTTCAGATGTTTCTGCTTTAACAATTTTTAGATCGTTTGGCCCCTTGTAAAGAGTGTGCCCGTTTTCCGACTTGATTTGGATGCGGTAGCCATCAATACCTACCACCGAATACACAGCCTTAGACCATCTTGCTGTTTCTTTATCAAATGTTTTCTTTTTTAGTCGATACAAAACCTTTTCACCGACCTCGAACTCGTTTTCAATCCTCTCGGCTTCAGCCTGGTTGTGGACTAGTTCAGATTCAATTACCTTACCTTTAGCTTCGTTGGGGGTCATACCAATCGTCCGATGGGTCGTGCTGTTGTAGTTCTCAATAACAGCAGCTATGAGCTTCTGGGTTAGTCACTTTGGTTCGATTTTGACAAGGCGCTGCTTCAGAGTTCTATTGAAGCGTTCAATTTTACCCATTTTGGCGTGATCTCCAGGCTCATTGTTGAAATGATCAATTTTCTTAGTTTTGAATAATTTCTGAGCCTGTTGGTTCATGAATTCTGAACCATTATCGGTTGTGAGAATGTCAACCTTATGGAGGCGGACAAAAACCCTAATTGCTGCTAGTACGGTCGGGCCAGTTTTGTTGGTTAGTAGTTTTGCGTAGCCTAGGCGAGAGTTGATGTTGATCGCAGTCAAGATTGGTCTTTTCTCCCAAAACGCCAAGTCCATCTGCCACGAATTGGGGTTAGTCGATGCGATTTTGAACCCATCGTATCGCTTCTTCTGCTCCTGAAATCGCTGAATATCGCTCTGGTTTGAGTACCATTCCGTGACGATTTTCATCGTAATCTTCGGCTCCAGTTCTTTAGCCTTCTGGTATAAGGCTTGGGCACCCACATAGCCCGTTTTGGGGTCATAGTATAATTTGGACAACAGCTGATCCATCGCTCTATATGGTTATAAAACAAAAAAATCCCCTGCCAGGTAGTTGCTTCGGTTCGGTGGTGATACCATCCGCAAGTACACGACGCTTGTCATAATAGTAGTTTAGAGCTGTTTTAGTCTGGGTGTACGTAATGATTGACTTACTCTCCTTACTGAGTCTAAACCCCTTGTTGGTGCCCTGTAGCGTGATGCGATCGCGAACAACTGATTCAAAGCCATCTGGGTTGAGGACGTCGCCATTGCGGCCACCACTCTGCTGGACTCCCTTCGCTGAAACCTTGACCTTGTAAGATTCGTCTGGTAGGTAGCCAATGTAGTTCTTAGAGGACAATGATACCATAGCATCACCAGACCACTCATCCTTGAACAAACCTGGCGTTCGGCGATCAAACTGAGCCATCTCTTCGCTATAATCACGTGGGAACCACTCGTACTTATGCTGCTGAAAATGCTCACGAAGCTCGGGCTTGATACACTCAACGAATGGCTTCTCACAGCTGAACGCAATATAAGCCGAGTCTGTGTCCATTTCTTGGTACTGGAATTCCGAACGGTCGAAGTAGAAGTCAATGCAATCATAGTAGAATTGCAACATACGGACCTTAGCGAGCTGATAGATTGCAATCGATAGATGAATTGGGTTCTTATTGTTGAGCTTCCGCTTCTTCATAGTGAATTCACATGAATTATTCAGCTCTTCCATTCCATGGAAGGTGAAGTGCTCAATCTTGGCCTTGATTGCCTTATCGTCCGACTCATTCCTGACCTCTTTGTGCTTGCTCATGTCCATGCCAGATCGACCAAACGCACTATTACCAACCAGTTTCATCATCTCAGCAATCATAGCCTTATTATTGCTACCCTCACTAAGCGTTTTCAGCTTAGTCAACAAGTCTAGAACCAAATGAATCTTAGGATTGGTTGTCGATTCATTCATGAATCTATCGATAATGAGCGCATCAAATGATTTGGGTTCGTAATGATTTTTTTCAACTCTTGGACTAAATCATCCATATCAGAGTCAGATACCTTCTCAATAATGATCTTACAGATGGATTTAACATTTTCATCACCCTCTCGTCGCGCGCTCGATACGGCTTCCATGAATGGTGCAAATGCCTTGTGAGAGCTAGCCTTGATGAAGCTGTAAGTCTTGGTGATCTCCATACCATGAGAAATGTACCATTTGAGTAGCGGTGCATAAATGAGGATCTTCTCACCAAAGTAGCTCCCGATGAGTTTGCGAGCCGGCTTTGCTCGGCTTTGCTTGCGCTCCTCGTTGTACTCGAACATGTGCTGACCGATGACACTCCGATCGCTGCAGTCGATGAGGGTGTTCTTGAAAATTGGGGTCATTTCACTGAAGTAGGGTTTGAGGTGCTCTGGTGTACGGATATCACACTCGAGGAAGCCAAAGATCTTGTCATATACAATATCATCGACGATCCCTGTGTATGCTTCGATGGTAGTCAACCGTCCACATCGCATCTCATTACCAAGAGCCCACAAATACAGAGCATTAGCATCGTAGCCGATGATCTTTTTGCAGATCCTACCCCCTCGAATCTTGGTCTCGTTGCGTTTCGCGTATCTGGTGAAGATGATAGAAGGACCACCAGCAATGTTCGCCTTCATCTTGGTGTAGATTCTCCTCTCTATCGATACTGCACACCAACCTGTCTGAGTTGAATTCAAGTAGCTTCTTGTGGCGGAAGTCCTTTAGCGACATGTTCTTGCGAGCAACGTTGCATCCCACACAGCTGATCAAGATATTACCATCGATGTGTCCGAGCTTGTTATTGATTCGGTCAGCCGAAGCAGTATCAGCTGTGAGTTGCTTGTAGCATAGCCCACACAGGTACTTTTGTCGCTCTAGCAAGTCGTTGAGGTGTTCTAGCGTCATATTGAATTCACGATCGGCATCAGCATCCTGGGTCTTATATCCACTTAAGCGACTAGCGGGAAAGTCAAACGCTTCAGCAGGCTCCTTACTTGGTTGCTGGAGGTTGTTGAAGCACGTCTGATACATGACTTTCTCAGAGAGACCAGGTAGCGACACACCATCAGTGAACATATCAAGTTCGAAACGTTTGAATAGTTCTCGCTGGGCTTTGATGGCCTTGATGAAGGGTACTACATCGAGGTTGTTGTACCAAATGAGTAGATCCTTGATTGACTTCATGTCATAGTGTTCCCAGACGAACTGTACCCGCACATAGTCCTCATCGCTGATGCTAGTGCTACGAAGAGCACTGTCGAACGCCGACTTAGGAGGGACTTCCGGCTGACTGAGTACCTCAAATGAAGTAATGTACTCGTATGGGAAGATGCCTTTTCCAAGGCCACAGACGCATCGAATCTTGTCATCACACTTGCACTCACCGAGATATGTCGACAAGTACTTTGCATAGCTGGTGCCTGCCGGAACATAGTTGCTGATGTCAAGCATTTTCATGTCTGACGTGGCGATGCACATGTAGCTAGGGTTCTTGATGACTGATGTGATGTTGTCAGTACCGATGACTGCAAACAGGTCCGCCTTGATAAGGTTGATGTCGTAGCGTCCAGAGTTGAATCCGAATACTGGTACCTGACCAATGCACTGCTTCAGCTTGCCATAATCCGAGCGCTTCTTACCGAATGTGAGCTTGCTGTGGAAATCGAAGAAACAAGCAAACTCCCCGTTCTGAATCCAAACATTGACATCATCCATCTTGTACGTCTAGAACAGGAACCTCAGCGTCAGTCAAACCATGGACGTTGATGATTTTGCGGAGCAAAGACTCGTACTTCGAGACGTTGTACTGCTGAATCTTAGCGGCAACTTCCTTGATGTACTGGAACATATCCTTGAGCAACTCCTTCGGGTCATCGCTGACAAAGCATCGCACCTCCTCAGTCAAGCTGTCGGCCCAGGAATGTGTTCGTTTGTGAAGATAGTATTCTCTCCGTTTTTGACACCCGTAGGCTTGAGGATAGCCTCAAAATCATAGACAATGAAGTGATCGATGTAATGGTCAGCATCCTTGATGGAGTACTTAGTCAGCATGGAACGAATGCTGTTCGGAGCGGGTTGGTAGATGGTTGGCTGAGCTGGGAACGATTCGATGTTCACGCGTTCGCATTGGTTCTTAGTGTGGTTGCGTAGCTTATCAGAGCTAACAAACACCATCTCACACGTAGAGCATTGGTACTTCTGCTGGAGCATATCAACGTTCGTGATGTAGAGAGCGTGATTCGTGCGACAGGATGTTGATCGAATCATAGTCCTTGTCCGAGCAGCGAATGCATTCAACCTTGTCCGACTCAACATCCATGTTGAAGACGTTGATGTTCAGCTTGAAGCACTCCTCAAGCTCATCGAATTGGAGAATGTCGATAGGCTTGAAATTGCGGAACAGACCCAGAGTGTAGGTGATCTCCTTGTACGAACAGTACTGCTTGAAGGCTTGTTTGACCAGAGCCTGGATTCTGCGAGGATCCTTCTTGGCTCCCTCCTGCTTGTGATAAGCAATGCAGTGGAAGACACACTTGTTGTTCGTCTTGGGGAAGTTGATGACGTGCTTGTTATCACGAATCACCTTAGGAATGACAGCCTCGCTATCACCCAGAGCATGGTCGCGTTGGTAGATATAGATATTGAAGCCAGTAATCCCCTTCACCATGTACCCGGAGCTGGGGTAGTTGAGCTTGTCAGCCAACTCCATGGAGCGAATCTCCGAGATCACCTTCTTACGAATATCATCCTTGCTGTTGATAGCTACAGGAGTGCTAAATACAGATGTGTTGCTAATATTCGGGTGGAAGTAGCGAGTCTCGCTGTCATCAGTTCTGCTGACAAGCTTGTATCCAAGAGCGATGTTGACCTTGAAGGTAGACTTCTGGGTTGCGAGCACGTTCTCGAGCTTGTCGTAGAACTCAGCAGGCTGAATTTCCTCGTAGAGGTGCGACTCCATGTTCTTGCCTTGGTAGAAGCGGTACTTACTGTCTTCCTTGAAATCAGCAGCCACATTCTTTTGGAGCTTGCCTAGACTGATCTGGTACTGCTTCGCTACCAATTTTTGGTTGGTGGGGTGGGAAATGTTGCTAATGTATACCATGCGCCCCGTCTTGCCACGTACCTTAATACGGTAGCTACTACCCCATCGAATGAATTGAATATTTAATCTCTTTAATCCTTCGAGTTCGTATGCAAACATGTTGTCTATATATGCTTGACTATATTATTCTCCGTAGATATGACTTTATAATTATTTGACCTTGTATCAGGATCGACTTTATATCTTAGTCATTTACAAAATATTCTGAAATTAATTAATTCAAATATTTGGCTTATACCTTTTTGGAGGTTTTAAGCCATTGTCTTTGACTATATTGGGATTGACTTTTTGAGAAAAAATAATTATTTAATTAAGTTCGGTTTCATTATTAAGTTCGACTTCACCATCAATAAGTTCGGTTTTGGGTTTACGCTTGCGAGCTCGAAGTCTTTTTGATAAGATAAACGGGCTTCGCGTGTGCGCTGGTAGTAGCGCTTCTGCGCTGCTTTGATACGTTCCTTGCTAGCTTGGTATTGCTCAGGAGAGTACGTCATCGTTGTATATTAGTAACTTTATATTTATCACGATCGATCAACAAATACTTGGTAATTGAGAAGTTGAAGACACCATGCTTCCATTAAATTATTCATTTCCTCTTTCCTCTTCCTCTGTTTCTCTTTGTGCTCTGTGTGGGTTGTTGTTGTTGAGGTTGTCGCTGAGCTTCAGTAGCAGGAAGCAGCGAAGTGTGCTCGGTCAATTCTTGATGCTGGGCTTCAGCAGCAAAAGTCAGGTCGGTCATTTCTTGTCGCTGGGCTTTTAACGGTGTCTCGTCCTTCGCTTCCTCGATCATGTTGTCAAGCTTCGATTTCCAATGTTGCGAATATGACAGAATCGGCCCCATCACAATATCAACACCAATCATCTGACACATGAACAGCGAGCGGCCAGGAACTGTTAAACATCCTTTTTCGTCGGTTGGATTCTCTCCATAGGCCACAACAATGAGTGTAATGACCGCCAATATGGCAGGTACGACGCATTGAGCGTTGATGATCCACCGTCTGAATCCTGCTCTACACAAGAAATTACCAACAACATATTCAAACAATTAGGGGCCAGAATACGTACGCTTATATATCAGCGCTCTGGAAGCAGTTTCACCCATGTCAACGCGAACATGACCCGGAACCACCACCAGCACGTGGATCTGATCGGTAGAGGGTGGAGGCATCTCGTTCTTCTCGAACAACCAGTGCTGCAAAGTCTTCGTCGCCTTCATCTTCTCTCCATCGATCAACGCTTGAATGTCCTCGTGAATCTTTCCGTCCTCCAGATCCAGCGCAGCTTGGTCGTCGTCTGGCAGCCACGCGCCGCGGCCCTCGTCTTTCTTCGCCAGGAAGAGCTGCAGGTCGTTGGCGTCGCACGTGATAGTCGCCGGGTTCTTCGCCTTGATCGCGTCCTTCAACGCGGAAACCGATGCACCCTCGTCGATATCCACCTCGAACGCACTGCCCGCCGCACCAACGATCGCGCAGAAGAGCTTCACCATCTTTCCTCGAGCCGGCAGATTCTGGAAGGTAGAATTTCTGGCGTACTTAAGCGAACATGAAGGCGTGTGACATAGATTTTCAACCAATGATGAGACGCCACGTCGCGCTGGTCCGAACTACTAGTAAAATCTGCCGGCGTAATGTTCTATTGGTTTTATCAATGACTTGTGTCGAGATCGCATAACGAACGTCGTCTGATTGGCTAATATTCTCATCACTAAAGGGCAGTACTCACTCTGCAGATCCCACGGGAACGGTGTCGAGGTAAGACGAACAAGCATCTATCGAACGAGCTAATGTGCTGCGTCATCACGACTAACGCCTTGTTAATGCTGTTAACCTGTGGGGGTATACCAGTAGGGCGTATCCACGTACTGCAACCGGTAATCAGCATGCTGGAGAGTCGTGCCATGACATTGGAATCGCGAAAGATGTAGGAAGAAAGCAAAGCATGCTTCGGTAGCAGACCTTGGCGAAGAAAATCGGCGTGCGTCACCAGGGAAGCAAGGCACAGCTGGAGCACAGGTGCCACGTGTGCGTCGGCTTTCAATGCGGGAAACATTGCTTGGTACAGTCTCGAATAAATTCGGCTTGCGGATCCTTGAAGTGAGGGGGCAACGCAGCAAATTGAGAGCTGTTTTGAGGCAGGCCAGCAACTACCCGCCCGAGATATTGATCACCAGCAGCTTCGTACCGAAAATACCGGTCTTGAACACCACCTAGCGACCACCCGCATCTCAAACACACACTAACAATTGACAGACCACCGGTGCTGCCACTGCTAGCGTACGTAGCGACTCCTTTTCGGATGGAGTGAGTCCCGTACGCCTTTTCTCCCGTAATCTCCTCGAGCATTCTCCCAATTGTCTTGCAAAATCTTGATTTCTGGTTGGAGCCCGGGAACAGTTTTCCAGGGACTAGCGTTGGGTTGGAGCCGAGATAGAGTCCGAGTGCCAGCACCCAGCAGCAGTCAGGCTGCGAAGGATTCGCGTAGATGTGCCGGGGGTAGAAGGAGGCCAACGACAGACGCATTTTAAACCAATCAGAGTGGGTAAATTGGTGTAACGAGCACGCGATACGCATTCGTGTTCAAATCTCTTGACGGAGGAGGCTACAGCCATTGCTGGCTGGAAATTGGAGAGATCAAAATTTGTTGATTGAAAACGTAAGATGTCCAGGTTACGGGGGCTTTAATTTGTCTATACTGGCGATACTATAATTGGAGATTGTAGTTTGAACGAGCGGTCCCGAACCGCCCTAAGATCCAAAAGACGTGGCTCTCGCTATAAAGTGGGCGTCGTCAAATCAACGTCTATTAGATCTGACCGGTTCTGAGGTTCTAAAACTACCCTCATATCGAAAAGACGTGGCTCTCGCTCTCAAGTGGTCGAGAGGGGGTCGTCGTTGAAATCGCTGCTGTCCCGAAAGAAGGTTTCAGGAATGTTCTCGGTGGTAAATTACGGTAAGGAAAAAAACTGCCGGCGTAATGTTCCATGACCCACTACTAGCACTGCCCAAGGAGAAGGAGTATCCGGGTTGGTGATCAGTGACGCCGAGATGCAGCCGCCCTTAAGCACACTATATCATGCACACGTACGCTAGAAGCAGCTTCATGCGAGATTTTGCTAGGGTTACACGTGCTGGAGCGAGCCACGCTTCCTGAGTGAGCATTGCATTTTCTACCTCGCCTTGCTGATCACCGAGTACGCCCCCTCCATACGCGCAATGCTCGTGGGGCTATTAAGAAATTGTGGTTCAACAGGAAGGTGATAAAGCTGGTGATGGTGGTACGCCATGCTGCTCCATGTAGCTCATGTAGTGCATGTACCCCTCTCTCGTTGTTCTCCAGTACTCGATGGCGCTCCCGCGGCACCAACGCCGTAGGCGTTGCACACTACAGCGATGAAGTACAGCAAGGAAGTGGAGGCTTTGGAGGCTTCTTTATCCAATATTGTACACTCGCTAGGATAGCAGTGTGAGTTGAGCCGATGGCTCTGCCATTTCTTCTCGTGTATCGCCTACGGTGAAGACGTTAAACGCAGCTGCTACAAACAAACAAGTTGAACTTCAGCAGCACTTCAACATCGTGGACCAAAAACGACGCATTTAGTCTCCATTGCCCAATTATAGTCCCTCCCACGGACCATTTCGCGCCGTTTGACCACCGAAACGCCACGCACGCATTGCACAATTAGCTCCCCTCCTCGGCCACCTGCAGCGGCAGCCCCAGTAGCGTAGCTCCCCTCACGCAAGTGTCATGGCCTCTTCCGAGTCTTCGCCGCTGCTGCGGACGACCAGCGCCGCGGCCGCTCTGAGCCCGTCGCAGAAGCAGTCGGCGCTCCCGGTCTCCCTCCCCGACGCGCGCGCCCCCGGCCACACGGAGGAGGGCTCGGCCTTCTCGTCGTTCCTGGGGCTCGCCACGACCATGACGGGCGCGTGCGTCCTGACGCTGCCGGGCGTGGTGCAGGCCGTGGGGCAGGTGCCGGCGCTGCTGCTGTTCGCTATGAGCGCGTGGCTGGCCTTCCACGCCTGCGAGATGCTCAGCGTGTGTTGCGACGCCGCCGTCGAGTTCTCGTACGAGGCGCTGAGCTCCCGCCTCTTCGGCGCCGCGGGCGTCTGGGCCGTGCGCCTGCTGACGCTCGCGCTGCTGTTCGGCGCCATCGTGAGCTACATGGTGATCGCCATGGACCTGTTTGAGCCCTTCCTGGAGGGCGTCATGAGCCGCCGCACCATCAGCCTGGTCTTCATGCTGCTGGCCATCCCGCTCTGCCTCCCGGAGACCATCCACGAGCTGCGCTTCGCCAACATGCTGGTGCTCGTGTGTCTGCTCTACATCCTCGTGGCGCTGGGCATCCGCACAGCGCAGAACGACCCCGAGTTCGCGGCGCAGATCCCCAGCAACCCCGCCGACGAATTCGACTCGGAGCTGGCCGCCATCGCCTACGCGCTGCCTATTGTCACGCTGAGCTTCGTGTGCCAGCTGAACGTCCCGCGCGCGTACCAGGAGATCCACGACAAGACGCAGATGACGCACGTGCACAAGGCGCTCGTGGGCTGGGGGCTCTTCATCTATCTGCTCTTCGCCTATCTGGGCTACGCCTGCTTCCACGGCCAGCCGCCGAGCGACATCCTGACGGGATTTGCGCCCGACGACATGCTCATCAACGGCGCGCGTCTCGCGCTGGGGATCAGCATGGTGTTCAAGACGCCCATGACCTTCCAGCCGCTGCGTCAGCTCGTGGAGATCTGCTGCCTGGGCCACGACCGCGAGAGCCTGCCCTTCCGCACGGCGATCACAGTGGTCTTTCTGCTCCTTGCGCACCTGTTTTCGGTGTCTTCGAGCAATCTGGGCACCGTCATGGCCTTCGTGGGCTCGGTGGCAGGCAACGTGCTTGCTCTCACGGTTCCTGGTCTCTTCCTGTACGAGGTGTCACGCGGCTACCTTGTGGAGCGTGACGCCTTCTACTCCCCGCGGCTGGCGCTCATTTTTGCCTACGCTGGCGCCGTGTTCGCGGCGGCCTCGCTCACGTACCTCTCGTACAACGCGCTTGTTGGATAAGTCTCAGCATGCTAACCTTTAGACGCAGACCATGCACAACACAGCTCCCGATGCACCATGCACAAGCAAGCCAACACCAAGCAGCACAATATCAAAGACGTATCGCTTTTCTCCCGTTTTAAGTAAGTTGGTACCGCCAGTGTTCGCGCGAGTCTATTTCATGCTGCAGCCCATGAGCTTCCTGTTGAAGTTCTCGCGCTCGTTGTGCTTTTTGCTCTTGAGAATCTTGACGGTGCAGCAAACAGCACAGAATCGCCCCTCGTCCTTGTCCTTCAGCGTCACGTTGCTGCCGTCGGAGGTCGACTTGCGAATGTCCGCCGCCTTCTCCGAGCAGTTCTTGCAGACCGCGCGGCCGCACAGCGCGCAGTCCTTCAGAGGGTCCAGCAGGCTCTTCGGGTTGCGGCAGATCTTGCAGCTGCCGCGCACAATGTCGGACGGAGCCACCTGCGAGCCCTCCGTCATGAACGTAATGAGCTTCACCAGCAGCTTCTTCGGGATCGTGTCGCTCACCATGACGCCGTTGTGGTCCGGGACGTTAATGGAGGCGCCGCCCTGCACCAGCGCGCCGCCGATCTCGCCGAGCTGACGCTCCACCGCCATGTGCAAGTACGTAGTGCCGTTCACCAGCTCGTTCAGCGCCGTGACGGGCACCGGCGCGCGGAGACCCGAGGGCGACGAGGGCGACGTAGGCGTCGACGACGAAGACGACGACGACGAGCTCTTGCCTTGACGGAACTTTTCGATGAAGAGCTTGGTGATGGTCGCCGGCGTCTCCGGCTTGGCCGTCAAGATGTGGATGGCGAGCGGCGTCTGGCCGCGCACGTTCATGGCCGACGGGTTGGCGCCCAGGTTGAGCAGCAGCTCGACGAGGTCGGCGGCGTTGGACCTGGAGCTGCTGGCGGCGAAGTGCAGCGCCGTGTTGCAGTGGCGGTCGCCGGCGTTCAGGTGCTCGGACAGCCGCGGCAGCTTGGCGAGCGCGCGCAGCACGTCGAAGTGGCCCTTCTTGGCGGCGATGTGCAGCGCGCTCTGCTGGTTCTTGCGGTCGCGCAGCGCCAGGATGCCGGCGGACGACGTGACGCTGAAGCGGCGCGCGGGCTCGTCGTCGTCGGGGCTCCACTCGGTGGAGCTGTTGCTCGAGTTGGTGCTGGTGGTGGAGCTCGTGCGCGCCGGGTCCTCCAGGTCGTAGCCGTACTTCTGCAGCGTGGCGATGAGCAGCTTGGCCTTGGCGGCCTCCTTCTCGTCCATAGTGTCTGTCTCTGTGTGGGGATCGTCTAGCTGGTCGCCAAGTGTCTGTCAGGCTGGCGGCGCCGATTGCGGACTAAGCACAGGAATAGCAGGCTCAGGTTCAGAGGACAGGCAACGCCGACAACAGGCAACGACCGACTTGACACCGCCGTCCAAACCTGCAAATGATCAGGAGGAGCGGTCGATGGCGAGACCACGTCGGCTTGCTCGAAGCTCTCTGAATATTTCACTGGGCTCGCGCATGCGTTTCGCTATAAATAGAGAGTGCTTCGCGGAAGGGGCACTTTATGGTTCCTGTGAGACTGAATAGTCATAAAGCGTGCCTCTACTACAGCAAATGCATCAACACTGAACCTTTCATAACGAATTCCTACGTCGAAGCGGATATACCTGTACCACAACCGCTCTGACAGGGATCGAAGCCCATTGGCTGGATTCTCAGTGACGATTGCACACAAAAATCGTGGATCGGAGCCATGACGACGCTATGGGGTGCGGCTAATGAGGCTGCGTGGGCTGCAGCCTGGGCGAGCTACGGCTCGGTGCTCGCCTCCGTGCAGGTTCGTGAAGATAGCCTCGAGGCAGTGGGGGACACGTCAAGCCAACGCTGATCTCTTAATCACTGCGTGGCGCGTAGAAGAGCGAGCTGGCGGAGCTGGATGGCTGGTATCTGGCCTCTTTTCCGCCGATTCTGCGGGCGCGCGAGCCCGAGCCATTCGTGCAGAAGCAGGAGCTGCAGCGCCTCATGGAGTGGAAGCTCAAGAAGGGCAAGTGGTGCGTCGCGGCGGCTTGAGGCCCACACAAACGTTTAGGAGCCGCGTCTTGACTTTCTCTGGTTCAGGAGACCGCAGCTCATGAAGTTCGTGAGTAACTTGGGCGAGAGCGAGGTGGAGCAGGCATCGCGAGACGCCTTCAAGCAGCTTAAGGCCGGCGATCTTCGAGCAGCCACGGAGGAGCTCTGCGCACTTAAAGGGGTGCGTTATGTTGCGTCCTCCTGCCATGCTGTGACGTTAGTTACCGTGCCTAGCGACGCCCAGCTGGTTGCTACGTTGGGACGAATTACTGACGGCGGCAGTTGTGCTAAAATCCAGGTGGGGCCTGCTACGGCGTCGGCGGTGCTGGCAGCGTACGATGAAAGCGTGCCTTTCATGGCGGACGAAGCGCTCGAGGCCATCGCCGGTGCGTTTCAACCATGACAAGCGAGTTAGCCTGTCCTCCATCGAGGAATAAGCCTGAACTGATGTTTGCTTGGTGCTTGGTGTGTGCGGTGTTCGCGTGTTCGTTTAACACAGGAATCATCGGCCCGCGCAAGTACACGTTGCCGCATTTTCTGAGCTTCGCGGAGCAGTTACGCGCCAAGGCAAAGTGGCTGAACGAACAGCGACCTGCAAACGACGGCGAGGAAGCCGGAGCCTCCGCGTGGACAGCGCAGCGCGTGCAGTTGTGTCTGTATGCGGAGGCGCACGACGGAGCTGCTGCCACTCCCGTCAACAAGAAGACTAAGGCCGCCTCTCCTGCCGCCAAGCGGAAGCGTGAAAAGACTCCGTCTACGGCCACGACACCTCCTTCCGCTAAGAAGAAAAAGGAGAACAAGGCGGAGGAAGAAAGCACCGAAGACCAAGATCGACCCCTTCGTCGGTCGCAGAGGAAGCGGCAGTCGCCGGCATCCTAAAGAGATCGCCGCGCGCATTATCAGACTGGTTAGTCATGGCAGTCGTGTTATGGTAACTTCAACTTCAACGCGTTCAAGTATCGTTTTGCTCCCCATCAATCCTCAGATCTTGTCGTTTGCTCGACTTCGAGCAACGCACCGATCCGTTCCCTGGCACAACAGCAATTCAAGCGCCTCGGCGATCCGAGTCCAGCTCTCGGCGTGGGCAATGGCCTCAGGCAGATAGCCAAACTTGCGCTTGATCTCACCGCGCACGAGTCTCAAGTACTGGCGCACTTCACCCGCCACGAGACGGAGGCGAGTTGCCATGTCTTCTCTGCGCTGCTGCTGCACGTTCACCAAGTGCTCGGCTTCTGCTACGCGTTGCTGAAGTCGCTCTTGCGATTCGCGTAGCTCAGCGATCTCTCGAATCTGTTTGACGTGTTCCGCGGCTAGTTTTTCAGGAACCCGTCCAGCATCCTGTATCTGCTCTTTCAGCCGCTTCATCTCTGCGTGTTGGGCCTCGTAGAGAGCTGCCTTGCGCTGCTGTAGAGCAAACGACTGCGCCAAGTGTTCTTGGAGCCACGATAGACACTTCGTCGCGACGGCGTCTAGTCCGGTCACTAGAGCTGCAGAGTTCACGGGAGCTGAAGACGATGATGATGACGATTCTGCATCTTCTTCCGCATGATCGGGAGTCACCGGGTCCTGGTTGTTGATGGTAATAGTGCCGGTACCATCGTTCTGGCTTGTCGTGGCTTCCGCTCTCTGCTTTTCGTCCTCCTTGGCGACCTTACTCTGATCTCCGCCACTCATGGACTCGTCGAGGCTCTCGCGCAGCGCTACAAGACGCTCAAGATGCAGGCGGAACGATTCGCCCAATGCCGCCAGTTGTGCCTCCGCTTCGTCCGCTCGACGCTTCCTGCTCTCGCTTTGAAGCTTCAGCGTGCCATTTTCACGCCTGAGTGTTTCGACCCGCAGCTGCAGAGCCTCTCGCTCTGCTTCCAGCTCGGCCGTGGCTAGTTCCAAGGCGCCTCGGGATTTCAACGAGCTTTCGACAGTGCGGAGTTGCTGCTGCAGCTGCTTAGCGCGTTCAACTTCTCGTGCTGCTCGGCGGCGAGCAGGGGCCATTGCGGCCATGTGAGAGACCGCCTTGTCCTTCCAGGCCAGGAGTTCCCGCACCTCGCTCTGCAGCTGCCGACACTCTTCACGCAGAAGAAAATTCTCATGCTGGAGCTGCTGTAAAGGCTCATACGCCAGCAGAGCCTCCGCGGCTGCCATCGCTGCTGACGGTGCTGGCCGAATGAGGCTTTCGACGCTAGCTGTCAGGGATGGTTTCACGAGTGTGCTGAAACAGTCGAGATGGCTAACGGACGAGAGACTCTTGCGTTTGCCGCACAACACCGACCCACGCGTTGATGGGCGGGTGGAGTTTCTCGTTGATGTGGAAGAAGTTGCTGTAGTCTCGTTCGTGGAGTTGCTCACTGCTTCCTTCACACCGTCGCTACTGTGGGTAGCTGCAGCATCCTCGATATGGACGAATATTGCGGCTCAAGTAATGCTAAAGAGGATGTCGGGACGAACCACCCACACTCGCGCTGCATCTCCGCCATCACACATCACCGCGAATCGCCACAACAACAAATGATCTACTGTACAAGTCTTATCCATATCCCAGTTGCTCGGTGCCGATGTTGTCGTTGAAGCACTGTGCATTGCCGCACCTTCCTCTCTAGTTTGTTCGCTGTGATACCTGCCGTCATCGACTCCAACGCAGCGACTGCCCAGGCGCCAGGGCTGCTGTCCCGAGTACTGTTAGCGTTGCCCGAACGGCACAATAGCCGGTAGGGTAGTTTAGTTGCTAGAGGAGATATGTAGTTCATGCCATCGAGTCCTCTCGAGTGTGTGCGTCAGCTCGTTGCTGCACCAAACAAGAAGTCGCCGCAGCCAGCACTGATGGGGTGGCGGTGACCTTGCGCGCACTTCAACCAGCGCCTTACCGCGCGCCTGTACTCAGGCTCCCTATCAAAATCTGTTTTCGTTTGCGCGTCTCTCGAAACCTGGCAGAGGAACAGTCTGGCCAAGTTACAGTCTGGTCAAGTACAATCACACGAGGAGAGAACTCAAGTCGAGTTGAGTCGCTCGTACGGACGCAGAGTAGACGAACGCACGCCCAGGCCCCGACAGCAGCAGCCGCAGCAGTAGCAGCCCCAAGCAGCGGCGCTCAGTCCGGAAGAAGAAGTCTCGGCCGAGATGAACACGTGCGCGGTGCAGGACGTGGCGACGCTGAGGCCGGCCGACCACATCTGCATCTGGGACACAAGTCGCTGGCCGTTCCGCTACACGCACCACGGCATCGTGTTCGCCGCCGCCGAGAGCGCGGACGACATCACCGTGGCCCACGTGTGGTCCCGCAAGAGCGGGCTGCGCGAGTCGCAGGCGGACTCGCGCTTCCAGCTCACGAGTCTGCGCGAGTTCCTGAACGAGCGGCCGACGCGCGACATGCGCCGCGTGCAGTACAACTCGTCGCTCGTGGCGGAGGCCAGCTCGCTGCTGGGCGAGGTGCACCGCGCGCACGCGGACGCGCCGCCCGTGGTGCTCGCGCGCTGCCGCTTCCTGCTGGGGCTCGGCCAGGGCCACTTCAGCATCCTGTCGCTCAACTGCGAGCACGTCGCGCTATGGTGCACCACAGGCGTGGGCTGGTCCAAGCAGCTGCTGTCTCGGACGGAGACCAAGGTGCCGTTCCTGACCTCGTCGGCCAAGGCGGCGGAAGCGCTCGAGCGGCTGGAGGTGCAGCTGCAGGCCATTCGAGAGGAGGCCAAGGAGAAGAACAGGAAGCTGGAGGAGCTGGCAGGGAAGAGGGTGTACCTGAGGCTGAAAGACAGCGGCAAGTTCGCCAGGAGGTTCGGCGACGCCTTGTACTTGGTGGCGGACGACCCGAGCGAGAAGGACTGGGCATTCAGACAGAGGCCGACGAGCTTGAAGCTGGCGGTGCGAGTCTCGGCGTACAACTGCGTGCGCGTAGAGTTTGAAGACTACGAGCAGCCTGGAGAGGTCCTGTACGCGAGCACTACGGGCCTGAGACTCACGCGCCGCCGAGCGCTGCAGTTCAAGCGCTCGTTCCAGTTCGAGCTCGGATGGGATGGAGAGCTGCAGAGCTTGCGCCACCGCCGGTGGTTCGTCGGTGCGCAGACTCGCGATGGACTGCTCCGGCCCTTCAACTCTCGGGACAAGGCTGCTTTGTTCGAGATTGTTGACGCCGATGACATGGACGCTCAGAGCCCAGTGATCGAGCCGTCTCCCAGCGACTCGGAGGACGATAACACTGAGTCTCCTGCGGACCGACACAGCAGTGGAGCTCAAGTTGGGCCGGAGTCGGAAGCTGCTGATGTAAAAGAGGAGGCAGACTCAAGCTGACAGAGGAAATGGACGTGTACGTATCCGCTCTCTATCTATTTCCTAACGCGGACAGCGGCAGTCAAGTCAACACCCGAAGTATTTTAATATGTGAGTTTTGTGCATTCTTAGCACCTTGCGTTCGTGTTCCACCTTGCTTGCCTATTTGTAGGTGAAGCCCAGCTCACGCTGCCCTCGGAATGGTGACGCCTGCAACGATTTCCTTGTCATTGCTGCGTCGGGGCTGCTGTGATGGCGAGTGACTTTGAGGACGACGTCCTGGGGGACGTGGATGCCATTTGCGGGTGGGAAGCCGCTGACTTCGACGATGACCTTCTGGGTCGTGGTCGACGGCGTACTGCTCAAGCTCCTGCCAAAGGTACAGCCAAGCGGAAGCCCCAAAAGCTGCCCGGGAGCTCAAGCTCTGGTGCCGCGTTGTTACCACTGGATAAAGCTCAACTACAACAACAACAGCTTGATACATCGCCAGATAAAATACGTCAAGTTGTCGATCGAGTCCCAGACAAGAAGGACCGACCTTCTGTTGTTCGCAAGCCAAAACAAAAACAGTCTCGAGAAACAAAGGAGCCCCAACACGAGGCACCCGCCAAGCCATCACCACGAACCGCTTCTATCCTCGAGGAGAATGCTGCTATTGCAGCTCTTGGACGCCAGCGACGAATGAAAGTCGTTGCAGCAGCGTTGGTAGCGAATGTACCTCGGAAGCAGGGCATCGCCTCGGTCGTCTCGGCATATTTCGATGGCGGATCGGATGATGAAGAAACGGAATCGAATTCGCTGGTGCCGTCTTCAGCACCACAAAAGCAACCAGAAAAACTGACCCGAGTCGTCGAGCCTTCGACTGCCCCTGCGCGGTCTATTGATCCACCCAAGAAGATCCACCCTCCGCTGCCACTCCCACTGCTCAGTATCAATCCAAATGCTGGCGGCAATGAAACACGACTATCCGGAAAGGATGAACCAGCATCGAAGGCACCACGGCATTGGCGACGACATCGGAAGCAGAAGAAGAATAGTTTGCTGCCGTCACGAGATGAATCTGAGCACTGGGAGTCTAATTTCCCTCCCAATCTCCGCCGATTCCATTCACCAAGGAACTATCCAGCAGGGGGCTCTGATAGCACCACCAGTCTTGTGTCGTCTTCGTTTACAAGTAATGTCCGAGCACCTTTGGCAGCTTCCGGTGATGTTGCACAGCGAACCAAGGAATTATTGCCTTTGATTCATCACACGACCGAGGGCTTCCACAATGTCACGGTGGTTGACTCTGCCGTCGATGGCGACGAAGTGGACACGAAGAACTTGCGAGACGTAGAGCGCGATGTGGAGGAGGAGGACGAAAACTGGACCCACTGTTATGACGACCCGGAAGCGATCACCAAAAGCATGGCGGGGCTCATCCAAGCTCTTTCAACCTTCGCGGCGGATGGCAAGAAAAAGAGGCCCTCCCAAGTCGGCAAGAGCAGGAAGCGGCGAGCTAAGCTTCAGCGGCAACAGCAGCAGCAACACACTTCGGCGTATCCTCCAGTATTGAGACTTCCACAGCCTGGAGAAATGAACGTCACTTCTGGTATACCTTCTACCAGTACTGGAAAGCAGCAAGAAAACTCGACGCGGAAGCACCGCAAACTTCCGAATAGCGTTGCAGCCCCAACATGAAGTAGCAGGCGTTTCACTCCAGCTTCCTTGTCGCTTCCACACAAATAGGCGCCGGGTCGTGTCGAGGCCAGTTTATCCGCCAGTTCCTCATGCGAGAGCTTCCGCGCCGCTTTCTCGTGCTCTTCTTGGCCGTTCAGGGGGCACTTCTCGACCACTTAGCACTTGGGTTTAGCTGTGACGGTGGCTGCAGCGGTCATGGAGCGTGCCAACGTGCTACTGGAAGGTGTACATGCTTCCCAGGCTTTGGCGGGGCTACATGCGCCTCAAGACTTTGCCCCATGGGCGCTGCGTGGGTGGATCGAGCGTGGGGGATCGACTTGGCGCACCAACCAGCGGAGTGTTCGGCCATGGGTCGCTGCGACCGAACCACGGGGACCTGCACGTGCGAGTCCGGCTTCGAAGGCTTGGCATGCGAGAGACTCTCGTGTCCCAATGCGTGCTCGGGCAACGGCCGCTGCGTGAGCATGCGGGACGCTGCAACGCTACGCGACGATCGCCAATTCTTCGTGAGCACAACGTACACGCTCTGGGACGCCGACAAGATTATGGGGTGTCAGTGCGACCCAGGCTTCACTGGAATGGACTGCTCCATGCGTATGTGCCCCCGGGGCGACGATCCGTTGACCACGGGGCAAGTCAACGCTGTTCAGACGGTCACCTGCACGTGCAACAGCTGCACGGGTACTTTCGCGCTCTCGTTTCGTGGGCGGGTGACGGCAAACCTCGCGTCGACAGCCACTTCGAGCGACTTGGAGACGGCACTGGAAGCACTGGACAACATTTATGGTGTGACTGTCGTAGCTGCTACCCCGCTTTGCAGTTCTGGCGGGACCACGACAGCTATCACGTTCACGAACAACCCAGGAGACCTACCGAGCCTTCAAGTGCTCAACAACCTCTCGAACGGCGGCACAGTGACAGTAACAACCACTACGACTGGCACGCGCGAGAGCGCCTATTGCTCGAACCGCGGCATCTGCGACTTCGCTACTGGAGTGTGCAAGTGCTTCGCGGGATTCTTCAGCGGGGACGGAGCTCAACCCGCCAGCGCGGGCCAACGAGGCGACTGTGGCTACCAGAATGGAGCTTCGGTTTGCCCGTCCACCACCAACGGCGTGTGCGATGGCAAAGGCACTTGTTCTGGAGCGCCGTACGTATGCACATGCAATTCAGGCTTCACGGGCTTCGACTGCTCGTTGCGCGAGTGTCCGAAGGGTGCAGCGTGGTTCGATGGCGCTACAGCCCCAAACACAGCGCACGCTTTGGCTCAGTGCTCTGGCAGAGGATCGTGCAGTACTTCGACAGGCGTTTGTACGTGCCTCGCTCCATTTACGGGGGCTTCCTGTGACTTGATGAAGTGTCCTGCAGGAACGTCAACGGTGACCGGAGCCACTTGCAGCGGTCGAGGCACGTGCAAGAGCATCCTGCAGCTCTCAGCGGAGGCGACGGGCCCTCAGGGCAATCTACTGGGAGTGACCTACGGAGCGACGCCAAACGCACTAGCCACGTGGGACGCGCTGAAGATCCAGGGCTGCGACTGCGAGACCAACGACTACTTCGGTCCGTACGAAAACGCCTACGGAGACTTCACTGGCGGACACGACTGCTACGCGCGGATGTGTCCGCGTGGCGCCGACCCGTTCGAGGTCGGCAAAGTGAACGAGAAGCAGACACTGACGTGCACAGCCGACGGAGGTCAGTTCACGCTCACCTTTCGAGGCGAGACGACGGCGGTCATCCCGTTCAACGCGGGGACAGCTCAAGTCCAGTCGACGCTCCAAGCGATCGACAGCGTTCGCACAGCCACGATAACCTTCGACTCGGGCACCACAGTGTGCTCTGCAACGGGCGTCGGTGCGTTCTCCTCTATAGTATGCGTTTACGAGTTGCCTGCAAGCTAGCCTAACGTGCGTGTGCATTGTGCGCAGTCACCACGATCGAGTTCACGTTCATGCAGGGCGACCTGCCGCCTCTGAGCTTCGACGCCTCGGCGCTCACGCTCACGAGTTCCACCGCCAGTCTGGCTGTCGCGGAGCTGGTCAAGGGCACCAAGGCCAACATCGAGTGCTCCGCGCGCGGCGTCTGCGGTGCGTGCCCGAACTCTATTGCTGAGTATTGCTCATCGACTGTCTAACCGGTACAACCGCTGTCTCCAGACCGCACGACGGGCAACTGCGCGTGCTTCCCGTACTTCCTGAGCTCCGACGGAGCCGGCAACCTCGGAAGGCGCGGCGACTGCGGCTACATCTCGCCGTACCCGAGCGTGGCGCTGTCCTGAACAGCGGTCACAGCCAACCGGCCACTGCTGGACGAACGCAATGGGATCTGATAAAGCAGCGACTTGATGCTCGTCACTTGCAACTTCGACCAGGCCGGCGGCACTGTGTCTTTTCGGAGCCGTCCATACGCTTGGACATAGTCGAAGCAGACATTGTGTACGGAACACCACGCTCGACTTGATTAGCGCCCAGTATGGTTCGAAAAATACTGTTCCTCCTCTCTCCATTCGTTTGGCGCAGATGGTACTACCGACCACCACGCCTAAAAGTGCGCGCTGCAACCTCTCACAAACCATTATCCCTCTTTTAACCACACTATCTAAACGTACCTTCCCAAACCAATCCGACCGCACTTTTACGAGTATTAACCGCCTCGCTCTCTTTCGGTCGCCAACCCGCAAAGACAAGAACGGGGAAGGCAGGAGGCGGCGTCCGGCCGGCACCCACCGCTGCGCGCACACTGCTCTCACTCGCCCGACAGACGTCGCCACATGCGCCATGGCCTCCGTCGCGGCGCCTGACAAGCGCCGGCGCAAGAAGCCGCGGCCGCCGGCGGCGATGGCCCCGCCGCCGTTGCCGCTGCTGCCGCTCATGGACTCGGCGCGCAGCAGCGACTTCCCCACGGGCGGCTCGTCCGAGTCCTCCGTGGTGCCGGAGCTGCCCGCGCCCTTCGACCTGTCGGCCAACAGCAACGCCAGCACCGCCAGCGAGCTCACGAGCTCGAGCAGCACGGCCAGCGCCAGCAGCTCTAGCCGCAGCGTCAAGTGGTGGAAGCGCGTGACGTCCATGCGCCCCAAGAGGCGGCGCAGCGGCAGCCACGAGCGCGGCCCGAGCCTCGACCAGGAGCTGTACGTGCGCAGCATCCTCGAGTCCTACGCGTCGTCCATGAGCTCCAACAACCCGCAGCTCTCGACGGACGAGGGCAGCGTCAACACGACCACGAGCAGCAGCAGGAAGGGCGGAGGCGACCAGCGCGCGTCCAGGAGGCACAGCGAGCGCATGTCCAGGAAGCACCGCGCCAGCGAGCGCGCCTCGAAAAGGAGGCTAAGGGACAGCGAGCGAGCGTCCAGGAGGCGCAGAGACAACAGGAGCAGGGCCGCGGAGCAGCAGGACACGATTGCAGCGGCGATAGCTGCAGACACAGATACAGGTTCAGACAGGGCGGAGAGGAGAGACGACAGGGACTCGGACTCCCCCGCGTACATGGCGCACTTCACGCCCAATGGAGACACAGCGCAGGACGAACACCGCGTGGATATGGACAGCCACACCCACGTGCACTTGACGGCGGGGGTGCCCGGGCTGAGCAGCGGCTCCAGTCCGGGGCCTTATGACGACGCGGGTCTGGACGACGGGCCTTTCGCTCCGAGCTCAGTTAGCGACGAGGAAGACAGGAACAAGAGGCGACTGCGCCGCCGCATGAAGATCGAGGCCATGCGCGCTAGATTGTTAGAGAAGAATCAGCACCGAGCGAGGGCGCGCAAGAAGATGTGCATCTTCATCGCGTGTATCGGCGTCACGCTCACGGCGTTCGTGGTAGCGGCGATATTGATTGCCCGCGTGGGGGTGGAGATTCAGACCAACTCGCTGGAAAGCAGTACAAACACAACGGTGGCCAACAGCACCAGCAGCAGTGGCAGCACCAGCAGTGCCGGCAGTGGTAGTAGCAGCTACAAGATCATTTCGTCTGGCAGCATTGGATCGGAAGCGGATTTGAGCTTGGCAGGATCAAGTTCACTACTACGGGCTGGCTCAGCATCTGACGCTGACGCCGACTCTGAAGACAGTTCCCAAGGAGATTCATCGTGGTCTTCGTCGGGATCGGACAAAGGCATCAGCGTGTATACAGACACGTACACTTACATCCACTGCATCCTGATGGTGCTATCGTTGTGGATGTCACTCGTCGTGGTGATCATGCACGTGACGTTCCGAAGTTTCCGTACGTACTCACATCCGTTCGTGTTGGAGTTGAGTTGCGTGCAATGTGGGTATTGGATCACGTCCCTACTTCGCGTGATGCTGGAGACATCGGCCTTGACGGACATGGCCTACCTCTTCTTCTGTATGTTCGAGTGTTTCTTCAACTTCGCGCAGATCTCGTTCACGTGTGCCATCGCATTCAACATGTATCGGTCTGTGGTATCGTACGCAGATGTGCTGATGGATTCGCAAAGTGCTAAGCGCCGATATCGTCGGTACACTGCGAATGTGTTACTATTGTCGGTAGTGGCGGCGGTCACGTTGGCGCTGGTGGGCTATCGGTCTGGAGACACGTACGATTATTACGAGGAGGAAGACTCTTCATCCGGATCGGAGATTGTGGATGACGAGGACACGTTCTCACCGTGCCTTTATCCGACTTGCCGCCTCATCCTGTACGTGTACTACCCGTTGTTGGCGTTCGGCTTCAACTTCATCTTCTACGTGCGGTTTAAGCGCACCATTGGTGAATCGTACCCGACATCAGCTACCGGAAGGCTCAACAAGGTGGCGCGGTCGTACCTGATTGTGTTCTTTGTGTGCTGGGGAAGCCTCATTATTCTGACGGCACTCAAGGTGGCCGACTCCTCCCAGGTTCCAACAATCGCAGCGTTCGTGATGCAGTCGATATTCGACATTCTGGGCGTATGTACAGCCGCGATCACTTTCACAAATTTCCACCGGTGTCGGAAGGCATTCGACTTCGGGTTATCACTCAAAGCCATCGATCCCAGCAGTATCGAGTTCGACGATCCGGTGAACATCGTCGGTGAAGGTACCTTCGCTATCGTGCTGAAGGCAAGGTGGCGGCAGGGAGGATACATTGATGGCGCTGCATCGAGGTCGATCGAGGTTGCTGTCAAGACGTTCAAGCACGCTCAGATGGAGTGCCTGGAACACATCAAGGAGGAGGCATACCTGTCGTCGAAACTGGTGCACCCATGTGTGATGATGACCTACGGTTGCTACACCAGCGGCATCAATCTCTACATTGTGTACGAGTATCTCGGCGGTGGCACGTTGCAAGACCTGATCGACGCCAACCGCAGTACGCCATTTTCGTATGAACGGGGGCTGCGGTACGCTCACATGATTGCTGTGGGTATGCGCTTCCTGCACGGCCTGCCTGTGCCCATTGTGCACCGGGATCTCAAGCCGCTGAACTGCATCTTCGACTCCGAGCAAGAGATGCTGAAGGTGGCGGATTTCGGTGAATCTCGGCTGCTGCGCACTCGCGACGTAGTGGCCCCGCGGCCGAATTTCTTCCCGTCAGCTGACGTTACGGTGCAAATGACGACCAACATTGGCAGTGCGTGTTGGGCTGCGCCTGAAGTGCTGAAGGACGAAGCCACGTCGGAGTATTCTGTGAAGATCGATGTCTACAGCTTCGGCATCATTTGCTGGCAGCTGTACACTTGTGCTGTGCCGTATGCGAACATCCCTGGGAGTGTGCTCGCAGTCGCCGAGGCAGTTCTGAGTGGCGTTCGCCCGCGCATCCCGCGCGACTGCCCTCGATTGTTCGCTAAAATTATGAAGCGCTGCTGGCACGACAACCCGCTGCGCCGTCCGAGCTTCGAAGACATCGTGCAGCTCCTGGAAATTGAGCTGGCTGAGGTGCGACGCCGACAACTGGCAAGAGCCCACGGAAGGGGGAATGACTCGGTTATCGCACCGCCGGTTCTTGACAGTAGCAACTTCGATGACACCGGACGAACACAGGGGACAGACGAAAGCATAGTGGGCGGCGGCAGAGCGCGTTAATAGAGAGGTGTTCACACCTCTCCGATAGTTTAGGATAGCAGTAGTGTCTGTCAGGAGAATAGTGTAAATGAACTCGTTTCAACCTTCCGCTAGCGTGTCTGGCAAGGTTTTGCAAGCGCTGCAGTAAAGATGAAGGCGTAGTTGATCAAAACTTCCTGTGTTAGACTGACTTATCGAGACACACTTGAATCCTGTGTCACAGCGACTTCTGCCGCTACGCTTAAATGATGCCGAGCACGCGCAGGCGGCTCTCGTACTCCGTTTGGCCGATGTAGCAGCCGATGAGCGCGCGGTCTCCGCCCCGGAAGGCGTGGCGACCGTGCATCACGCGCTGGTTGTCCACGACCACCATGTCGCCCACCTGGAGCTTCATGCAGAACTCCATCTCAGGCCGACGCATGACTTCCAGTAGCTTGCGGTGCGCCTTGTAGAACGCGCCCACCTCTTCGAAGCTCAGGTGCGTGAGTGGTGCGCGGTCGTAGTCGTTGTGGCGGAACTGTACGATGTTGCCAGCGTAGTCCACGCGGATGAGCGGCTCCATCGTGGCCAGGTGCGCGTCGTTGTCCACAGTGAAGTAGGGCAGCGACGTCGTGCTCAGCACTCGAAAAGCCTCCGGGTCCTCGCTCCTCAGGGTCTCAGCGACGTGGAACGAGTCCACATAGCGGCTCTCGCCACCCTCGCCAGCCTGCGCGGCGCAGTTGAAGATCTGCAGCCCAGGCGGGTCGCGCATGTACGTGCCGTCAGTGTGGTGCAGCAGCTCCAGGTTCGTGGACGCAGTGTCGTTGTATCCCTCGGCGTCGTTGGTGGGGTTCGTCGTCCACATGGTCCCGTAGATCGTGCGAAGCACGAAGCCGATCTTCTTGGAGAACTTCTCGGTAGCCTCCATCGTGTTGGGCGTGCCCGACACGCGCACCAGGCCGTAGGCGTACAGGTCGCGCATGAGCGGCTCGATGTCGTCCACGCACTTGCTGTAGTCGTGCGTGGGCAGCTTGAAGTCGGCTCCGGCCCAGAGCTGCTTCGTGGTCACGCGCGGCTGCCGGTACGACTTGGGGTACGGCGCCGTGGCCGAGTCGTCGGCGTTGCCGCCTTCCAGCGCGTACGCGTGGTCGCGCAGCCACTGCGCGTCGAACTCGCTGGCCGTGCACGGGGTGCCGCGCACAGGCGCGTTCCAGTCAATGGCCACAGCCCCGCCGGCGTGTGTGACCTCGAGGCGCTGCAACGGCGCATCCATGGGGATGGAGGCCGTGTCCAGCTGGCGCTGCTGCGTCTCCGGGTGCATGCAGTGCTCGCAGCGGCAGTGGTCGCGCAGCCAGAGCTTGTGGAACTTGGCGGTGGCGCCGTCCTCGAACGTGACGCGCACGGCCTGCTCGCTGACGAGCTCCGCCACCTTGGTGATGCGCTCGCCCTCCAGGTGCCTCTCGACCAGCGCGGACGCGAAGGTGCGCGCGCCCCAGGGCCTCAGCGCGCTCGCGGGGGCGGCGGCACGGGACAGCAGCGGCCGGATCACTTGAAGACGCATGTGTGCGTTGACTTGACTCTGGACCTTCTCGGCGAACTCGGGACTGATGAGTGCAGAGCGCCGACGCCGCACGCGCAATGAGCTTGAAGCTGCGAGAGACACAGATACGCAGGAAGAGGCCGGTGCACCTTGGTCTTGCTGCCAGCAAGTTGCTGGGGCGGGGATCGGCCGGGTGACGCCGCGGTTGACACGCAAGCGGATAAGTGTCGCCCATGCGGATTGGCTCGAGACCTGCCGCTCTGATAACGGCTGACGTGGCATCCAACGGCTGCAACTTCAGCTTCAATCGGCCAGCGTCTCCCAAAGATAGCGACCTTGTTCCACATGGATGCCGGGCCCTCAAAAGTTGGCGCATTCGGTTCCGGCGCGCGGAAGCCAAATGGTACGAGTTTGTTTGTTTGTTTCGAGTTCCATGCATGCAGAACGGGGTGGCCGACGTGAATGGTACGGCATTGGCCTGTGCTGCGGAAAACAATAACGTTGGTGGTGATAAAGGTGCTGCTGGAACGAGGAGCAAAGTTTAAGCGGCAGCTCTCGTGGACACCGGAAAATGAAAGCAAAGATGATGACGGTGCCATCCTCGCATAAAGGTCCTAGAGCACAGACACAGCAAGAAAAGGAAGGGAAGAAACAGGACTTTTGACAAACCAAGGTAAGAGCAAGCTCTCACACCAACCAGAATGTTATTTTACGCAGCTTTCGTTTCGAAGTGTTTTTGTCACAAGAGATGACAGCAGATCACCTTACTTGGAGCACCTCGGATCGCTGTCGACGCCGAAGTCCTTGCAAACCTCCCGTCCAAGTGCGTTGATGCCATCGACGACCCAAAGCCTGTAATCGGCGAATACAAAAATCTTACCCGGAGCGAATGCAAAGTTACTCGACGCCTCTCCAATGTGGATCTTGCCCAGCAGAACCCCTTCAGGGTTCCAGACGCGGACGCCGTCGCCGCAGCCAGCCCAGACGGTCGGTGTCCGTGTGCACCCCATCAGGGATGCCGCTGTCTGCGAAGGCAAACAGGCGCTTGCTTCCAAGCCGCTTGTTGTCGATAATGACGTAGGCGTAGATGGTGGCTGGGCGACTGAGGTCCAGGTCCGTTTCCCGAGCGCCCGTGTCGGACACGTAGAGCGTCTTGTAGTCTGGGGAAAACTCGAGGCCGTTCGACTCTCGGAAGCCGTCCGCAACAACTTGGATAACACCCGTTGAGGGTTCGAAGCGGTAAACTTGGCGGGGGAGCTGCGGCTCCGCGCGGAAGTTCTGGATGTGGCCGTACTCGGGGTCCGTGACCCGTCACTGGGTGCTGCCGCACGTCGTTTACGCTTGTGAAGTTGCGCCCATTGTAGCCGATGGTCAGCGGTTCAGACGTGTTCGTGTTCACGTCCACGGCGAGAAGCTGGGCGTAGGATTCGAGGTCGCCCTGGTCACACCAAACCTGCTGAGGTGGAGTGGCGTATTGGTCAGCACCGGGAGGGTAGTACGACGACCCACCGTTGGCCATCGTAAGGCCCGCGAATTGAGTGCTGTTGACGGAGTAGTCGTTGAGCGAGCCGTGATGTTGATGGTGTCCGCGAGCGAAGCGTAGTTGGAAGAGATGTAGTGTGTTGTCCTTTGTGTTGTAGACGCCGCCCTCGTGGAATGCCCGCCAGTCTAAATTGGCGATCAACTGGGCAGTCGTGTTGGTACCGATTACCCCGGCAAAAGACGAGTCGTACGACAGCAGCGAGAGCGCGGGGTTGATCGCGTTTCCGACGTAGATAGAGGCGAGGTAGTCGGCGCCACCGGTGGCCAGGGGTGTTGATGAGCGACATGCTTTTAGCTGTCAGTCTTGATCAAGGGTGACTTAGTGAGAAGCAGGAAAATTGCCGACTGACGTTCATCGCACTTGGTTTGGATTTGGTTTCACAGCGGCTGTACCGCTGCGAATGAGCACCGCACTAATTGCGAAGCAGCTTTCCGACCAGCCGTCACATCCAGCCAGAGGAAATTTGCACCTGGCAGCTTTAGTTGAAGGCCTTGCTTGCGCGAGGGCTCGGATACGGTGCGTTTGAAACGAAGGTGCCACTTGGAATCGTATATCCAGGCCTCCCTAATTGGGGGAAATGGTCCCCATTTCCCCCACTATACCTGTTAAGACCCGTTCCCATCCCCCACAAAAATACTATGGTTTTGAGGTGAATTCATGTTGGCAAGCTATTTTCAGATAATTATGTGGCTTGATAAGCATCGAGCTCACTCAGACCCCAAACAAACAGGAACATACCCAGGTGGAAGCGTGTTTCTCCGGTAATGGATCGACCCCCAAACCATCCCCACTCATCACAAATATTGTCAAATTTCCGTAATTGGTGGTATTGGCAAGTAGCGTTTAAGCTCAAACGGACGGCGAGCTGACCGCGAACTGGAAGAGGCCGTTGGTCTGTAGGCGATGCTACAGAAGAATGCAAGTTTAGGAGCAGTTTTATCATAGGCTATGTTAATAAATTACATACTTAATTTAAGTAAAGCGGCGCCAATATAAATACGTAAGCCCGCAAAGATACAGAGCTAGTCAAAACTTTTATCACGATTAGTGATATATAATTCTTTCGCTGGCATTCGTTTCTAGCTAATTCGTATGCGGATGAACCGTAACACTTTGAATATCGTAGGTTGAATCCAAATTAGCACCGACTATGCCAATCCCTAAGATATTTATCTTACTTTCACTATCGTCCCCCACCATACCCATTTGCAATACTTTTCATCTGGCATCACTTGCCGGAGTCCATCCGTCGGCGAAATGTGAAGTTGGGGAGAACCTAAGTCAATAGCCTCGCGAATCTATCGGAAATTAGGCTCCAAACCTTCATGGTCCAGACAGCGTTAATTAAGGGGCGCCACCAAGTCACCCTCGCCTGTCTGGAGGTCGAGGCAGGTGGAAAACGACGCGGGCCCTACCATTTTACACTGCTGCAATGAAGAAGGCTACTGTCGAGCACCTGAGACTACACTGCAATGTTTGTTTCACTGTAGATACGTTCTTTCCGGGTCTACTTAAGATGGGCTCTTCGTTTAGCTCTATAGCTGCTGGGGGTGCTTCTGTCGGCGGCAGGAACAAACGCAAAGCTTGCTCTACTGAGCTTCAATCTCAGGTTGGGGTGGTAAGCTAATAAGTTGGGCTGTGTCGGCAGCCGCATTGGTGAGACTCGGCCTTGAGAGACTTGAGGTAGAGTGCTCAGTTTAGTAATTTTGATAAATACATCTGGGCGTCCGGTGCCGATTCGTTTTTTGAGCAAAATCGGGCGTTTGGTATTTTAGCTCCGGTAGGGTGTACCCCTCTCCAAAAAAAATCGGTATTATTCCACCGACATCTAATGGTGGCATCTCGGGTCGCTGTCGGCGCCGAAGTCCTTGCAAATCTCGCGCCCGAGGGCGTTGATGCCCTCAACTACCCAGAGCCTGTAGTTGGCAAACACAAAGACCTTGCCCGGAGCGAACGCAAAGTTGTTTGACGTCTCGCCCAGGTAAATCTTGCCCAGGAACACTCCCTCGGGGTTCCAGATGTGCACACCGTCGCCACAGCCAGCCCAGACGTTGCCGTCGGTGTCCGTGTGCACCCCGTCGGGAATGCCGCTGTCCGCGAAGGCGAACATGCGCTTGCTTCCGAGCCGCTTGTTGTCGATGATGTCGTAGGCGTAGATGGTGGCCGGACGACTGTGGTCCAGGTCGGACTCCTGGGCGCCAGTGTCCGAGACGTAGAGCGTCTTGTAGTCCGGCGAGAACTCAATGCCGTTGAGCTGCACGAAGCCATCGCCGAGAACCTGGAGGACACCCGTCGAGGGCTCGAAACGGTAGATGTGTCGCGGGAGCTCGGGCTCCGCGCGGAAGTTCTGGATATAGCCGTACTCGGGATCCGTAAACCAGAGGTCCCCCGTCACGGGGTGCTGTCTGACATCGTTCAAGCCGCTGAAGTTGCGGCCGTTCATGCCAATGACCAGCGGCTCGGACTCGTTCGTGTTGACGTTGACGGCAAGGAGCTTGGCGTAGACCTCGAGGTCGCCTTGGTCGCACCACACCTGCATGGGGGGCGTGGAGTTCTGATCGGCGCCAGGCGGGTAGTACGACGAGCCATGGCGAGGTCCGGGAACTGAGTGCTGCGGATGGAGAAGTCGTCGAGCGAGACGACGGTCATGTTGATGTTGTCCTTGAGCGAGATGTAGTTGGACGAGACGTAGAGGGAGTTGTCCTCCTTGTTGTAGACGCCACCCTCGTGGAAGGCCTGCCAGTCCAGGTCGGCGACCAAGCGGGCAGTGGCGTTGTGGCCGATGACGTCCGCGAAGGCCGAGTCGTATGACAGCAGCGAGAGCGCGGGATTGGTGGCGTTTCCGACGTAGATGGAGGCGAGGTAGTCGGCGCCACCGGTGGCAAGGGCGTGAAGGTCGACGTCGATGAGCGACATGCTTTTGGAGCCTTGCGAGGGAGTCTTGGGAAGCAGGAAAGTTGAAGACTGAAGGAAAGGGAATTCGAGCTCGGAAGCCCAATGTTGAGCGCCTGAGACTCAACTGGGCTGTTCCATTCAAACAACTGCACACCGGATATCCCGCCAGCACAGCCAATGCAACTGCTTGCACCGGGCGAGCCAGTAAGAGATCTTGAGATGTGCTTAGAGCTGCAGCTGGTGAATTGACGTTCAACACTCCAAAATCGGTGAAGGAACTCCTTCATTTGCGAAAAGGACGAGAAGGAGGCAAGCGGACGTCGGCAGGTGCGAGGCCGTCGAAATGCAAGCCCCTGCTATGTGCTAAGATCATGGTATCATTTGCGTGTTAGCTGGGGGGGAGTTGTGCGCACAGGGCCAACACAAGCACGCGGTATTTGCGGAGGGGGGCCCTGCACCGAGCTTTCCAGCGCCTCGTGCAGTACTCGGCTCGCTAGACTGCTTGGCGCGGGGGCGTCCAGCCAAGCGCAGCCCGGCAGGCAACATGTTGTGGTAACAAGTAGTTGGCACTAAACATTAAAGTAGATCCAGCGTGTGTTGCTTAGCGCCTCGAAGCACTTTTGTCAGTACTGTAGCTACTTCAGACTACACGCAATGGTACAGTAACATACAGAATACAGCATTTAGTGCAGCTCAGCAGCTTGCTCTCGAACCGAAGTGATATGTAGTGTTACTGTGAGGACACTTAGACCCAAGGACTTGGCGATCAATTCCTCCAACTCGGTGGCCAAATTGACCAGACTTGGCCACTTGGCCCATGCTCGTGCTGGTGCTCGCTCGGTTGGTCAGCAACTTGCTGCCAACTTGGTTGGAACGTCCAACCAACATGAGTGTCAGCCTATTCTTTTACCGTGCACCGGGCCAGTCGGTGTGGCCCGGTGCACCACGCTGCACCGACTGGAGCTGACCCGGTGCAAGTATCCTCTGTCCAGAAGCATGGCATTCTGTAGTTGAAGCAACAAAGCAACGAGGATTACCACGTTTGATCACTAAGTCAAATTTCACTGACTTCAACACCGAAGTAGTTCGTTGCCTGGACCCTTCCCAACTAGCAACACACACTAAAGCGCTACACCTGTATTCATGCATGAGGTGGATGTAGTTTACCACATGGTTTCTCCATGGGTGGAAGAAGTTCTACAGTTGAATACTTCAATTAGCTGCTGCTTAGATTGATCGATACCAAAGCCATGCCTTTGCCAATCCAGTCAACAGGAAAGCAGCGATTACAAGCCGTTTCGCTAATTGAAGCATACAAAGGCAAAGTTGCATCTACAACTATGTGTGTGGGTATCCAAAACCTCGCTATACTGGGAACCGCATCGACTGCAATTGCATTTATCCAAATCGCTTATAATAGTTTGCAAACGTTCACGTTACTACCTCTCGCCCTTATCATTAGCAGCGCCAGCCATGCCAGGTTTCGGCTCGTTTGCCCATCGGTCATACAATGAACACCAAAGCGGCATCTCCGGCTTGGCCGGAATTCGTCTCGGCTCGTTCTTTTCGCTACTACCTCATTCGAGTCGTCGCCTTCACTCAGGCCGGCTAGTGTTCGGGCTGATCATGACTGCTTGGGCGCCGTAGTCTCCTTCAACAGCATCAGTATTAATCTGGTTAGCTCATGTAGACTACGATACAACATCAGTATAATAAACTGCATGCAATGCAGTATACAGGACAACATGATATACAACATACCATTGTTCGGAGCACGCCATACCGCATCAACTCCTGTCGTCGTCTTTGCCGCTTACATCAACGCGGAAAGATGTCGGAAGCCTTGAGCGCCGGAATCCTGAGTGGGCCTCTCCCCCAGGCCTCCGAACGCCAGGTACGAATGCAGCGGGTTGAGCAGTGCAACCGAGCCCAACAGCTTGACTGAGTACGACAGCTTGTACAGCTGCAGCAGCAGACGCTTGCCTGTAAGCAGCAAAATCAACTGGACCAAGAGTAATCCAAAGTCTTGTCACCAAGCATGAATCTCGCAGACATCTCTGACCAATGACCACACTTACCAAGCGCTAGAGAAGCACCACACGCAGGGGAGTGCTATCATGAAGAACAACACGTACCAAATAAAACAGGTTAGCAATAAGGTATCGCATTCGTTCGCTACGAGCGTACCGTTAGCGCCGTACTCGAGCGCCGATGTCTCGCATGATCATCCGTGATTTCTGTTTATTCTTCTGCCGACTTGAGCCCTGGCCGCGCAAATTCTCGAATGAGGCGGATTTTGCAAGAGCGGCAAATGGAAGTCGCTGTGAGCCACCCAGTCCGACACCTTGCAGATTTTGTTCAAATCATACAGTGGGTCCCGCGCCCGTCCCAAATATTATATTCCTAATTTTGACAAACGCTGGTCTTTGACATCTGGAAAAACAAAAAGGCGCGAACAGAAACTAAACGTAATTTTATCTTGACGTTTGCATATTGGTGTGTAGAAAGGACAGTCATACAAATTTCAAGTCAAAATTGGCTTAAACTGCATATATGCAGTTTAAGCCTTCAAATCTAAGCTGCATTATGCAGCATCCGGTTTGGAGGGGTTAATACGCAGTATCCGCGACCAATCGTCCATGTTATGCGGAACATATGCTGCTCTTCAATCACGAGTCGTGATTTTTTTCGTACTTTACGACGGCGCGCCGACCAGCTTGCGGAGCCCATACTGAGCGCCGGTCAGTCGGCCCGGTGGTCGGTCGGCCATCGTGGGCACTGAGACCAAGTCAACGTTTCAAGTAACATTTCCGGTGCGAGATGAATTTACACATTCCTGTAAAGGGAACTTCAGCTCGTTGCAGCCGCCTTCCGCAAAGAGGTTACAGTACGTGTGGAACGTCATTCGCCCACAGTGTCGCCGCCATTCTTAGGACTGCGCTCAGGTGCAGACATCCCAGCTTCGATCTTCAGACTTTCCACGTCAACAAATATTTGTCCGTGACTGTTATCACGTCGACTAGTCCCAATCCCAAGCCTTATCCTTGCGAATAGATCTGTGTTGGCAAGATTCTCCGTCTCTCCTGTACTGTAAGGATTCCTTGGCAAGGACTGATTGCATTCATACAAGAAGTGGTGGCGATCATGACTGAATTCATTCTCTCTACAGCGCCACACGAAGCACTGTGCCTTAATTGCGCCTTGCGGGTCTGCAAGACGCTCCTCGACTGTTGCTCTTTGCAAGAAAACACAACGAGGCAACAAGAACTAGTTTAAGCCATTGCCACGGCGTGCCAAAAGGATGCAATGTGACTTGCGGCGTCTATAGTACTTGCCACTTGCTACAGGTAGCGGTAGAACTCGTCAACACCCCTTGGTAATATAATAGCATTTTTTATTGTAATAGCTGCATGCACATGGTAACCTGCCATATTGCGCATTGTTTCACTGTGCGACCGTGTTGCCGGCGGAGACGCCACGAACAGGTTTCTTGCGCGGTAACTAATACTATAGTAATATATGAGATCAGGGTGTGATCAGAGATACTATAATAACACTTCGGTTGATATCTTATAGAAATTATCATTTCAAATGGGAACAGAAAGCGCAAGTGTAGTCTAGATTTGCAACGATTATTGTGCCTTTCCAAAACTTTGGCCAATCTGACCTCAAAAAGGTGGTCTTAAGTAGGAGAGGGTAGGGCTAGACCTAGGATTTGCTGTTGGTCTTGCATCGGATTACGGAAGTCCTACGTAGGAGTTCCGTCTTCATCTAAAGGGTACCTTTTTAGAAATAAGGAACGAATGGCCATGTTAAGCTGGCCATTTGGGCCTTCGTAGGACTAGATCAGGCCAGTGCGCCTGAAAGCATCTGTGGCAAATGCATAGTTTGGCCGCACTCATACAGGCGGAGGCTCAGGCAGCACCGCAACCAGGTCACCGTGCTCAGCGTGGAGCTACGTACGTGCGCTACAGGTATAGCGGTACTGAACGCGCTCACTTGTCGACCTACCTTTGCAAGCCATTCGCTCAGTTTACATTAAGTTTTTGTTTATGCATGGTCTTACTGGCCCTGGTACAAACTTTTATGATGTCTTACGTAGGTGCAAAAGTCCTACGTAGGACCTCAAATCGGAGGGCGTTTTGCCAGAAAGGCACAATACATGTAGTATTTTCATAGTTACCGATGGTTATACAATCTTACCGAAAGTGCATGCGCGGGGTCCGTGAGCGAGTACCGCTCGTCCAAGAACATGTACGACGTGTGCGAGTACGGTGGCGTCAACTACTGGTCCGAATTCGACATGACACTACCTGTCGCAGTTCGGCGCGCCGTCGAGCAAGACGTGGCTGTGGATGGCGCCATCTTCCTGCTCTTCTATTAATACGTGTTCCTGCTCGGCGCCAGCATACCTGCTCGAGTACCGTCGGTACCTGGCGCCGACCAACATCCAGCTGCTGCCCCAGGAGATCGAGGACGAGACGGAGGATGGCTACGCGCTGTCCAGGACGCCCAAGTCCAAGCACAACGAGGAGTCGAGCTCGGACACGTCCCATGACGAGGTGATGGTGGCCGTGCCGCGCCGCGAGAAGAACTTCATGCCCGCGTCTATGACGTTCACGGACTTCGGTACAAACGTTCACGAATTGTTGCTGTTCTATGTATACCGATTTTTACTGGGGTAGCAGTGGCCGATAGGTCATGCTGCTTGGCAGCCCAAATCGGGTTAATTCGGATCTCGGTAACTGAGGCCGGTAAAGTGAGGCCGGTAAGCTGAAGCCGAGTCGCTGTTTGTCTCTCAGTGATCCGCCGCCCGAGTCACTCACTTTCTGTCTACTGGTAGGCTTCTATAGGTCAGTTAATTAAGCTCAAATAGAAGGCCACTTAAACCACAAAAAACACTTCCTGTCTACTGGTAGGTGGATGCATGACCACATCCATCGTAGAACAGAACTTCAGCTATTGAGCCATTTCCCATTCTACCACTAAACCAAGTAACCAGCCCACGTACCTACCTACCTACCCATCCGCCTGCGCCCAGCTTGCACGCGAGCTACAACGATTGCCAGAATACAACCACCATGGCCCCTGAACTAACATGGCCATGGCTCTAGGGTCCGCGAAGGCTATGATTTAGTTGTTGTTTTGTTGTTTTTTGTAGTTTTGTAGGAGGCGTTTTATCATTACCCATGGGCATCCCATGGCATCTCCTGCCTAGTAAGACGATCTGAAAAGTAGATATAGCAAGGTTGGAAGAGGTGACAAGAAAGAAAAAGTAAACCCAAACGAACCTTAGTATTTGTAGCTTGACTACATGTACCCATGCCTATAGTGTATAATGGCGTCGATAATAACAACATTTAATGTTGTAGCTACAAGATCGAAAGGGTGATAGTATAGCCCTCAATGCATGAGGCCAAACTTTTACAGAGACATTGAGCAGACTCAGTTTTTTTAGACTGACTAAAGGCACTGAGTGGGATCGTATTTTAAAAAAGGAGTGATACAGTACGAGTCCGGTAAATGGGTAGATAGATTGCGCTAGGCTGCACGGGCGTGGTGAAGCGTTGAGACCAGGGATACCAAGAACATCGAGGGTTGACGCGGTGGTGCTTCCTCGAGATGTATACGTGGGCGCAGAGCCTTATTTAAGCTGTTCAGGGTGACGCTCGTATCGTATAATACACACGTCTACGTTCCTGATAGTCTGTGTACCTGTAGATACCGACAGGGTACCTATTGGTGTGTGTGTCTGTAGATACCGTACGGGTACCTTTAGGTACTATGCATACTCGATTGATGTATCTACAGGCACTTTAAGAATGGTATGCGTACTCGCCTTTTAAGGGTCGATTTGACCGTGTGTGAGGCAGTTGGATGCCTGGCCAACTGAGCGAAGATCGTAACTGAGCGCTTCGGTGCGTCGTTAAATAGAAGTTGGCAATACGCTAATTTTTCGTTGTCATGGCAATGCTGCAAGTCTAGGCTCTCTCCATTAGTGTAACGTGCAGGTTGTAGAGTAGCACGGTATTGTCAGGTTTATAACGTGGTTTAGTAGGTACGTCAATGTTGCTAGCGCAACTCTACACCCGATTGGCGCGACCTAGTCCTCAACAACTCCCGTACTAGCAGGCGACAAGGTGGCCATACTGTTTTCTTGGTACGAGATTCGCCAAGTGCTTTTTACATTCGAACGACCGTTGCCACCACTTCCTATTTCCTGCAACATTCGTGTAACATAGAGCTCTTGAAGCATTCAGAGCCACACAACAAAATCTCTACATTTGGTGAAAATTATTAAAATCTACTTGAATAGAATACCCCTCTTTTTTAACCTCGGTACCAATATTACCTGACTCAGTGCCATTTGGTACCTAGAGACAGACGAGTGCCTGCAGGTTCTGTACCCATGTACCTCCCCACTCAGTGCCTTTATCAACGATCCATTTTTTTTAGAAACCTTAAATTTCAAAGCTTGTTTGGTACGTTTACATTACTGGCCCGGTCGAACACTGGTCAGCCTAACGCTTTGGTCGCCACGACTGCTACGTACGGCAATATTGCAGCTGGAAGGGTGTATGAGGCGGCATCTTAGCGACTAGACATCTACGCTTAGGCTGGGATAGCAATTTTACGGGGGCAAACAGAGCTTTCAGCACAGCAGTAGTATTACGACTATCAAGGCGTGCAAGCGCAACCTCGAAACTAAACTAAGCTTATCCACCGCCTCTCTTGCCTAGCAAGTGAGAAGAAGAGCTATCAGCTTCATGGGCGATACCTTTATGAAAAGCATTATAAGTTCGCAGTATTCTAAATCATGTTGCGTTTTGTTTACTTTCGCACGGACTGAAATAATCTGTAGGCCACAGCCCTAGTTTGGTAATGTTTCTTTGTTTGTAGCTGGAGTAAGCTTTCCTGAGTCTGGAATTTATACTGGGAAAATCCGAAGAATGCTACAGTAGCCTAGCGACAGCATAGCGTGGCAACGCGAACACGTAATGCATTACATTACCCAAAGAATGAAGGAGTGGACAGCCCTGCAACGCGTAACTCGGCTTGGCTCAACCTTCGTGCTACACCAGCCAGAAGTATGTCGAGCCAGCAGCTTCGACAACAACTTTCAGTTGTCGGCAGCAACTTGGACATTATTACACGGTGGAGTGGATCACATCTGCATCCATAGTTTCAGAAAGTGAATTGCGGCACGCAATTCACCCTTGCCAGTACTGACGCAAATTCAGCACTTTGCATCTGTGATCCCAGTCATGTCGAAGGTCGTGACGTCTTACACATGTACAGGAGTGTAAGAAAATCGACTGCTTGTTTGTCGATGCCCCCCCTCCTCCCCTCAAATTAAGTATACTCGCTTCCTCAATCGCTCCTGACTGAGGGCAACTTGTGGGTCTTCACAGTTTCGATCCACTTGTCGCTACTCCTTGTCCGACGTTGGCGCATAATCCACGGTCCGGCGAGGAAAGTGCCACAGACCAAGTGGATACACTACCATCAAATCGAAGTTTCGTGTACACACCATCGCTAGTATTTACTGGACCAGGGATTCTCTTCCAGCTAGCATCAACCTGGGAGACCAAGCCACACTTCACCAGCGAGCCGAAGCAGAGAATCGCGAGTGATGCATGCCGAGGTTGCCGGCCGAACAAGAGTTGTCAGTGAAGCCGCTCGTCGATCTCTCTCCCCCTTCTTTCAGAAAGACTAAAGTTTTTCTCTGGTATCACCTCCCTCCTCTGGAACCCTCTACACAGTATGCTTACGGACGCAGGCCAAGTACACGCCATCTTATCTGACCGCAAAAAAAAATCATGGGTTCCGCACCCATATACAATATTCAGGGTTGCATACGAGAAATGGAACACCTCGCTAGCGATATGCTCGATCTTCTCCCTCGCTAATAGAAGCAGCCTTAACTTGAATGCATCGTCATTTTTTTATCAGGAGAGCCTGGCCCGGTTGAATGAGGGTCTGTATTCTCAACTTATTCCTGACCCGACCGAATGAGGATCTACCCACATGGCGCACTTCAGCTCCCCTAAGGATACGTATCTTGTCTAAAACCTTCCTATTTGAATACGACGTATTCGAAAGCAGAGGTTTTGACAAGATGCGTACAGGTACCGTAGTACGATTGTGACTCATGTCGACACGTCGAGCATTGCGCGAAAGCTCACTTCGCAAGTTCACCGCTAAACCTCAGAGCCCAACCCCAAGATACTCGAGTGAAGTCGAGCCGCGCCGCAATGAAGCTCTCAAGTCTCCTGCAGGCGGCGACGCTGCTGTCCGCGCTCGCAGCGATCCCCACCACCAACGCCACCGCCGACGAGGCCGTAGACGCGCAGTGGCTCTGGGAGAACGAGGCCGAGGCGTTCGTGCGCACGACGCGCAACCACGCCAACTTCTTCGAGAACTTCCGGCCGAACGACGCCAACCAGACGTGCTCGAGCGACAAGCACGCCACGCCCTTCAACCGGCAGGTGCGCGGCGCCAACCTCGGCGGCTGGCTCGTGCTGGAGCCGTGGATCACGCCGTCGCTCTTCTACCAGTTCCTCAGCACGCAGCAGCGCTACGGCGACCAGGCGCCCGAGAAGACGGCCATGGACACGTACACGTTCTGCACGGCTCTGGGCGCCGAGGAGGCCAACCGCCAGCTGCGCATCCACTGGGCCACGTGGGTCACCGAGGCCGACATCAAGGAGCTGGCCGAGGCCGGCGTCAACTCGCTGCGCGTGCCCGTGGGCGACTGGATGTTCAACCCGTACGAGCCGTACATCGGCTGCACGGACGGCGCCGTCAAGGAGCTGGACCGCGTGGCCGACCTGGCCGCCCAGTACAACATCGAGCTGCTGCTGGACATCCACGGGCTCATCGGCTCGCAGAACGGGTTCGACAACAGCGGCATGTCCGCAGGCGTCAAGTGGACGTCCATCGGCAGCACGCAGCCCATCGGCACCACGACGTTCGAGCACTGGCCGCTGCGCTCCGCCGGCTGGGCGGGCGAGTTCCACCTCAACAACAACTCGTACAGCTCCATCAACTACGAGCACCTGAACCACTCGCTGCACACGGTGGCGGCGCTTGTGGACCGCTACGCCGAGCACCCGGCCATCATCGGCCTGGAGCCCGTGAACGAGCCCTGGGAGCTCACGCCCATCGACCTGCTCAAGGACTACTACTGGCGCTCGTACAAGCGCGTCAAGGCCCGCGCCCCGCACTGGAAGTTCGTGCTGCACGACTCGTTCCGCTTCGGCGTGCAGTACTGGTCCGAGTTCATGCGCGGCTGCCCGGACATCGCGCTCGACACGCACATCTACCAGGCGTGGAACAACCCGGGCACGAAGGCCGACTTCTTCGCCAACGCCTGCCAGCAGAAGTACACGATCGCCGACATGGAGAACGCCATGATGCCCGTGATCGTGGGCGAGTGGTCGCTCGGCACCGACAACTGCGCCATGTGGCTCAATGGCTTCAACGACAACCTGCCGGGCTTCCCCAAGGTGCAGTGCCGCATGACGCCGTGCCCCGTGCACAGCACGTACCTCGGTCTGGGCTTCCCTGGCACGCCGCTGGACGTCACCAAGCCAATCCAGGGCCCCTACGGCACCGGCCAGTCTGGCCCGTCGTTCGGCAAGTGCCCCATCACGAGCAACACGACCTTCGGCCAGCAGAACGAAGCGGACGAGCGCGAGTTCGCTCGTAACCTGAACCTCAAGAAGCTCAACGCCTTCGCGGTGGGCCACGGCTGGTACTTCTGGAACTTCAAGACGGAGTTCGGCTCGCGCTGGAACTTCCTCGACCTCGTGCGCAAGGGCGCCTTCCCCAAGAACGTGTCGAGCTACCACCGCGACGAGGAGGTGTTCACGGCCTGTTTGGCAGAAGACAAGGGCTCCTTCAGGTGCGCGGCGAAGCGCGGCGTGAAGCCCGCCGACCTCATCAGCGGCCTTGAGTTCGCATGCGGCAACCCGGACAAGAAGGTCGACTGCACGGACCTCGAGAACCGCTTCGACACGCTCGAGGAGCGCTGCGACTGGGCCTTCAACAAGTACTGGCACACGCACCGCGAGGAGGGAGCCACGTGCGATTTCGGCGGTGCCGCGCACCTGCTCGCAGGCCCCAGTCCGTCGAGTGTGGAGCGCCAAAAGGCTCTCGTCACTCCGGTTGGCAACCAGATCCTGCTTTGGTGCCTTGGCGTCGCTGGAGCATTTGCCGGTGCCTTCGTGCTCGCTACGCTGTACGCGCGCTACCAGAGACAAGGAGACTACGCGCCGATTGAGAACAATGCCAATGTGAATGCCTAGAGCGGCTAGAGTCGTGGAGAGCCACCAGGAACTGCTGTCATCAGTTGACCTTGGTAGACGGGTAGAGATGTCAATAAAAAAGACCAGCGTCTTTCATTTTTCATGCGCACCGCCGTCTAGTGTGGAATCTGTTGCTGCTGCTGTTGGAAGAGTTCCACGACTTGCTCGCTCCCCGTTGCTTGGAGAGGCTTCTTATCGGGTCGATACCGGACAAAGCGAGGGAATCGAAGTGCGAGTCCCTTTCGAGGAGTGGCAGCAGCATCGTCGATAGCACCGCACATGTAAGACGGAGACTCAGTCAGTTGAGTGGCTTTGATCTCCCACACTTCCTCCGGCGAGAGCCACACATCGGGATGGCGACTACGAATCGCACTCGATTGATACTGCTCGGGCACTCCGTTTGTCTCGGGCAGAACGTGCATTTGAAGACGCCCGCCCGCTTCCGTCATCTGTGCGTCCGAGAAACCTGTGCCAACCTTCCCAATTGTCTGCATACCGCAACGATACCAGTAAGTGCAATGATCTCGTACTATTCGCTCAGCTTCAGACAATTCTTACCTCGAATTTGCCACTTGTGGAGTTGTAAGCTGCCATCAAGAAGGATCCAAACACCCCAGCACGCCGTCCTTTGCCGTGGAAAGCGCCGATGGGGACCAAGTCCAATGTGTCCGCCAGGAAGGTGCCGTTCCCAGTGTTTGCTGCTGACTTCTTCTTCGATGATGTGCTCGTCGCGACTTCGTCCGACAGATAGTCGTGCTTGAGCTTCATCCAGGAGTACGAACGCCGACCAGCCTTGTACTCGGACTCTTCATCATCCAGAGCCTTGATCATCAATCCCTCGCAACCACTAGCCACTGCTTGCTCTAGATAGTCGCGCACGACCGTCGCCTGCTCCTGTTCTTCAGCGCCATCCTCGGCGCTGATATCGATGTGTTTCACGAACTCAACGTAGCCGGCCTTTTCTTCGAGGAGATCATGGAGCAAGGCTCGTCGCTTTCGAAGTGGATTCTGGACACACAATCACGTTCAAAGACGAAATAATCGAGCACATTAGTTCACCATGGTACAACATCTAGCACATGTGAGCTCGTGTACCTGTAGCAAATTGGTGCCATCGACAGCAAGTAGATCAAAAAGAAAGAGACAAAACTCGGTCGTTGTCTTCGTCTGCAGCACCTGGAATGGGCAGAACGTGCCCGTCTCTCGATCCATTGCCACCAATTCGCCCTCGACTATCAGCGATGGAGCAGATGAGAGCCCTCGCGTTTTCCTATGTTCCATGCACTGCCGCAAAACGTCTAAAAGGGAGGAAAATCGCTCTGTGACGTCCTCCATGTTCCTGCTGAAGATACGGCCGACGGGACCAGCGTTATTGCTGCTATCAGGAAACGATAAGTGCACTTGAACTCGCGCACCGTCGTATTTGTACTCGCACGTAGCTGTGCGGCCTGATGATTTGGCTACACGCTCCAGAACAGCCGCGACGCTGGACACCGGGTAAGCCGACATTGTCAGCACAGGCACACCCGCTGCAGGACGAGCCTCGTCGTGCAGCCATTGAACCCTTCGATCAATATCTGCTTCGTGCTGGCTGGCATGAACTAACTCAGCAAGCACGCGATAGTTGGGGTGTTGCGCGTAAGCAAGCGTGACGCAGTCGATCCACTCCTTCAGGTGTACGGATGATGTAGTGACGTCTTCCACTTCGCTGGAAGTATAAGAGGCGGAGCTTGCCATCGCAAGGGCCGAAAGAATAGACTTCTCGCCCATGCCGATACGTAGATTCTGATGCTGTTCAACACACAGGTCATCCACCACTCGTTAGGTCAACCACGCAACTCAAGCCCGGGTACCAACTCCAGCCCGACTCACCGCCAGTATCCGAACAAGAAAAATGCGCTCTTCAGGGCACCTGTAGTGCAGATACACTCATTGCATCGTCACTTAATCGTCAATAGCGCCACCAAGCATAGGTCTCCTACCTGCATTGTTGTAGCAACTTCAGCGCAAGTTGCTGCTTCCTCGCAACGCCACCAGTTCCTTCGTCCTTGGCGATTGCCATCAACTGGTCATGCACATCCGTCACACTGAGTGACTCTCCTTGCTCTTCTTCCACCTCGGGCACCAGAATCCGCCCAGTGTCCAGCAGCGCCTGCGTGGCCTGTCCGTAGTCCGGGAACGTCGCCAGCAGCTTCTCCAGCGTCTGTTGAGGCTCTGAATCCTTCTCCGTCTCCGCCTCCAATTGTTTCAAGAACCGCACGAAGCTTTTGGCTCCGAATCGCAGCTCCACCCCTTCGTAGGGCGGCGCCAGCTGCGACGCAGTGAGGTACAAGGCGCTCGCCAGCTCCTGCGACGTTGGAAGAGCCAAAAGCTCGCGATAACCATCGGCTAGCAGCTGGACGCTGGCCGCACGGGAACTCTTCACCTCCTGCGATAGTAAATCAAGTGTCAAAGCGCTGTAACTCGGCGGTGGAGAGGCGTAAAGCGCACCTCAATGGCTGAAAAAGTGCGGGCAAGCGATGCGAAAGACCCAGGATTCTGGGGTCTGATGTTGGTTTCAGAAGCCGAGTTTGTTGCATCAGATAGAAGAGATGTTGGTGAAGACGATAAGCTTCGAAGAATTGACTGGGGACGTCTAGAGACTGCGCTCTGCAGCCGCGCGCCGAGCCATCCGCGGCGCCGCACTGCCAGCATCTTGGTTGGCTGATGTGCTCAAGTTTGTGTGTGACACCTCGATTCATGATGGGAACAGTGGCGTGGACCACACGACGATCAAAGTTGAAGGGGATGCGCCCGGCTCACGAAGAGGCATTGCCCGATTAAGTCGAGTCTGAGCAATGCAACAACGGCTTGTTTGGCTTACGGTAATGGAGCAGCCCCAGTCTGCTATACGAATAAGTAAATGTACACTCACGCCGCGGCGGACGACTGGTTGGGCTTCTTGGCCAGCTTCTTCAGCGCGAGCAGCGACTCCACCCGCTCGAGTGCTGTAGAAAGCCTCTGCAATTGGTTGCCGTGGGTGTCAAGGATATCGGCCATCTCATGCTGTCGATGAGCCAGGATCTCCTGGGTGCTGATGGTCTTGTCTAGCAGATCCAACAGCATTTGCTCGTTCTGGTTCAGCTCCGAGGTCTGGCCGGACTTGTGGAGTGCAGTGAGAGCAGCGCGGTTGTCCTCCGGTTGGACGTCACCAGTGTTGGGGCGCTCGATGTTGCTACGGGAGGTGTAGTCAACGCTTCCACTCGTATTGGCGACGGTGCTGTCTCGCTCATTGCTGCCTTGTCCAAGGCTGCTGTCATCACTGCTGGCAATGGAGTTGGCACCATGCGTGTTCAAGATACCCTCAACGGCAGCAGCAGTAGCAGGCGGCAACTTGATTCGCAGCGCGGATGGTCTAACACAAGGAGCGCCACTTGGGAGATGGAAGAAGCGAGACATAGCAAGCTTCTGGTTGAGCCGTCGAAGCAAGTCGAGGCTCAGGTTTTGCTCGATCGGCTGGATGCTGTATGACTGCGCAGTGATGCACGATACAGTAACGAAGCTCTCGTCGTCGCCCCAACTGCATGGTACGATGAACCAGCCAAATATCAGGTCCTCCTCGCTCACTTCTTGGGCATTTTTCGCGCTGATAGCCACCACCACGTTGCTCCCGTCGGGATATTCTCGTCGGTGAGTCAACACACGTAGGTTATCGCCGTATGTTGAGCTGATGCTGGGGTGCAGCTCAGCGCTGTCTAGCCAAGTGTTCTCGCTCAACTCGCGTCGGTTAGAAACTTGTGAGAAGAACTGTGGATACAGCAGTGCGTCTTCGTAGTTCAGAAGCTGGGTGGCAACGTGAGTGCAGTCCCCCGTCATCTTCATGATACTCCTCGTGAACTGTTTCCCGTTGCTGTTGAGCTCAAAAGTGGTGATAGAACCATTGTTGGTCAAATCAGAGTCGGTATCTTGATCCGCCCAGGTGCTTCTCTGCAGGTGGTGAAAGTAGTCCATTGCTACCGTGATCTTGTTGGCGTATTGGCGCTGCGTGCTCGAGGTTGGACGCGCCGAGCCCGTACTATTTGAACCTCGCGACGAAGCCGTCTGCCGCGACGGAGGAAGCAGATTCAGTCCCCGTAGTGACGCGTGTAGATCCACATCCGCGTGATCTCGTCGATAGCAAGAGAGGCTAGCACCGCTGCGTACGTCGGACGGTGAGTTCATCGTACCGTCCGACGCCACGCGCTGCTCCAGCACCTCGGAAACGATGTTGGCCACCGCCTCGAGGGTCGACTTCATTGCATCGGTTGTCTTCGCGTGGGGCTCCGTGTCCAGAGCGCACACGACGCCAATCCCGTGGCCCCGTACGCGGATCGGGGCCCCAGCGTAGTAGCGCATCGAGCTACTCCCCACCGCGTGACCTCCCGCGTGGAAGTGCTTGTCGGCGCTCGTGTCGTCGACGATCATCGTACAGTCCTGCATGACTGTGTGGGCGCATACGCAACCATCTCTCGGGATGTGGGTTATTCGCTCGTCCAAGCCCACGCTCGCCTTCACCCAAAGAGACGAGTCGTCCATGATGCCGATGAATGCTGCGGGGCACTCGAGAGTGCGCGCCACGATGTTGACTAGCAAGTTCATGGTCGGATCGGCTTCCGGTGACCGAATTGTCGAGTGTCTGGCCACGCGGAGACGCGCAGTCTCGTTGGCAGGCACCGGTTGCGGCCAGAGCTGAACGACACTCCCCCTGGTCAGCTCCGACTCGGCGCTCTGCAGCGTAAGCCGCTTGTCAGGGCGGACCGCCGTCGAAGCGAGGCTCAGCACCGATACGGTCGAGAGTCGTTGGGGCTCCAGACTTGTCTCCGTCAGGGCAGCTTCGTTGGCCTTGATCGATGTGTCCGTGGCGCGGATGATGCAGAACGTGCAGACTCGCGTCTCACACTCGACGTTCATGTCGGTCAGCCGGATGGCGCGTTGACTCGAGCACCCACCGCACACCACCTCGCCGCACGTCCGGCAGTGATGGCGTCGTCGAAACGGGAGGAACTGCTGCACGCACACGCTGCAGTGGGTCCGCAGCTGGTCGTTCACCCAGGCGTCGGTCTGGAGCAGGTTCCCCACCATGAGCAGTCCTCCTTCCAGGAAGTACATCATCTGCAGCGTCTGCAGCTTGACTCGGCGTTGACTGGCGTCGCGCGTGAGCACGCCGCCCCCACCCATTTCTTCCTTATGTATGTGATCCCGTCACGGCGCGTTGATGTGTGCTGGGCGGAGAGCTATCAAGTTGGCGGCGCGAGGACCGTTGCAGGCGTAAAACCAACAAGAGCTCTTCTCGCCAGTCGAACTCCGGAGCGTGGTCTTGTGGTGCCCTGCGCAAAACGCGTCACTTCCCGAAGTGGGCGCACCGGTTTCCAGGCGCAGAGCCCCGCGTACGACCAAAGCTCTCGAGCGCATTCTTGGTCTTTCCGCAGTTTGGTCGAAAGCACCGACTTCAACGAGCGCGAAACTTGACACTTTCTGCGCGGTTTGCAGTGACTAAGGGTGAGGCTGTGGCGCTTTCGACGCTCTGGACGACATCCGGACCGCGCACGCAACGCTCGCGACGGCGTTGGTGCCTCGGCGGAGAAGAGAAGAGTTCGTGGACTTCATTGGGATCACCAAGACAACAAAGTATCTACTGTACCAGTACCTGCACCATCGGATCGGCAAGGGCGCCGTTACCATGCGTGGCAAAGCTGGCAAGCAAGACAAACGGCGGCGACCGACGCCTCGTCTATTGGGGTCATCGTCAAGCGCGCGCTTGCCGCCGCAGTTTCGGGCGCCAGTGCTCACGCGCTGACGGACAGCGCGAGGGGGTCGCGCTACAGGAGACTCGACTCGCCACTAGATCTCCACGTGGCAGCGCAGCCGCTGCACTCCTTGCGGGTGCAGCCTCGATAGGCGCTGAATGCCTCCTGGACACGTCTGAGCGTGGCGCCCCTCCTCTCGAGTGCCGATACACGCTCATGGCCAGCGTAGCGGCAGTAAAAATCCGCTCACCTCAAATCGTCGGCACACCTGCAAGCCAGGCCAGACCACCGAAGACGCTCCATGAAGCGGCTGAGCGGAGGGGCCAGTCACGCGCCGCACCGGCGGGACCAAGGCTTGAAGATCTCGTGCGAGGTGCTCGGGACAATGCAGGAAAAGGTTGACACGATCTCCCGGTGCCTCTACCCTATGCACCGCGTTCGACTGCCGATATCACGCACATGTTGGCTCGGCTCGCACCTCGTACAGCAACGAAAGCCAGCATGATAGGCTCTGATGAACACTTTCTAAAGTGTGCGTCGTATCGCGTTACGGGGGGGCCACCGCCGTCGCGGCGCGAGCGTTTTGGCCGGGCAGGCCTGAGACCACGGCAAACGCCACTTGACACTTGCCCCGGGCGCTAAAAACGTCGCCCAGCGGCAATCGTTACCAACAGGCAGAGAGGGGGCAGGGCATTGCCTCACGCTCGGCTGGTCATGACCATTTTGGGGGCGCTCTCCATGCGAAGCGCCGCCACATGGGGCGCGCTGTTGTGTGTTGCTCTATTGCCGGCATAAGCGCTCGAGGCTCCAGCTCCACCAAGGCAAGGCGGGCAGCACGCAAATCTCTTGTGCATTTTTGCACGCGGCCATCTCGCTTTTTGAAAAAAAAAATATCGAGGAAAATCCCGTAACCTCCCTTAGTCGATATTCTATTCCATAGGTAACCGGGCAGAAAATGTACCCTTCGCCTTCGCCGCCTACACCGAGCCAGTTTCGAAAACACCCGGCGCTCTCGACCTCGCCGACCTGCCGCAGGCGCACGCAGTCCCATTCTCCAAGGGGCAGCAGCAGTAGCAGCAGCACTAGCGCAGCCAAGCCAAGTCCAGCCCGCCTGGACACCCAGCAGAGCCCCGTCGCTCGCTACCCTCCTCCCCACAACCAACGTAAGCCCGGTAGCCAGCCACTCAGCCAGCCATGCACGAGCGGAACTGCTATGTAGAGCTAACCACCCCCGCGCTTATTGTCTCCCCCGCTTGCCCCCCGCAGTCTCTCTCTATCTGAAACCTCCCCCGCCGCAGCCATGGGGTGCATGAGCAGCAAGCCCAGCCACTACCCGAGCCCCCAGCAGACTGGACGCGCCAACGAGCCCAACTACACGGACCTCACGCGCAACGTGGCCAACGGCGGCTTCTCCGCCAACAATAACGGCAACGGCCCGCGCCGCCCCCAGCCCACCAAGCGCGACCCGCGCGCCAACCTGAGCGCCTCGAGCGCCGGCAACCGCGCCGACTCGGAGAACTGCTTCCCGGACCTCGTCAAATTCCGCCTCGATGAGAGCGAGGTGCTGCTTACCCGCAAGGTCTCGAGCGGCGCCTTTGGCGTCGTGTGGCTGGGCCACTACCACGGCCAGCCCGTGGCCGTCAAGCGCATGATCGACGGCGAGGACGAGGCTGTTTCCTTCTCCCGCGAGATCGAGACCATGTCCAGACTGTCGCACCCCAAGATCGTGCGCTTCATTGGCTGCACGTGGACCAACAAGAAGGATCTGGGCGGCGTGTCCGAGTACATGGATGGCGGCGATGTCCGCACGCTGCTGGAGACCCGCAAGATCGAGCTGAGCTGGAAGAAGGAGAAGATCTCCATCGCCATTGACATTGCCGAGGCGCTCGCCTACATGCACTCGCGCTCGCCCAAGATCATCCACCGCGACCTCAAGTCCCGCAACGTGCTGCTGAACACGAGCATGGTGGCCAAGCTGAGCGACTTTGGTCTCAGCCGCAACCGCACGTACGAGGAGACGCTCACCGCTGGCGTCGGCACGGTGCGCTGGACGGCGCCCGAGGTGATGCTCGGCGACAACTACAGCGAGCAGGCCGATGTGTACTCTTTCGGTGTGGTGCTGAGCGAGCTGGACACGCGCGAGATTCCGTTCGAGGAGAAGAGCAGCAAGACAGGAGCAGGCGGCGCGCCCGACATGGCCATCGTCATCAAGGTGGCCAAGGGCGAGCTGCGACCAAGCTTCGCCCCCGACTGCCCGGACGTGATTCTGCGCATTGCGCGTGCTTGTCTGCAGTTCGACCCGGCACTTCGTCCTGACAGCGAGTCCGTCGTGCAGATGCTCAACGACGCGCGTGTTCAGCTCCAGGCGATGTCATAACCGTAGCACGCAGAACCCAATGACCTCACGCAACAGCGTCTTATAGCAGCAACGGAAGCTGCTACCGTCCTCTCTTCCTGTCGCGTATGAACTGACGCGGGTGTGACTCGGCAGCACGAATCGAAGTGTTCTGAGCGTTTCTCGACTAAGACGACAGACCGCCAGTGTGATGTGGTGGAACCAACGATAGGGACGAGAGAGGAAGGTCGGGTGGATGTCTTGCGCTGCGCCAATTGGGGTCGAGAAACGACAGGGATGGTAGATTTGATTTGGTTGGGTCAGGAGTGAGCGAGTGGGCTGGTGGCTCGGAATGATCGATGGGAGTCGGCGGTGACTGGCTTCGCGAGACATAGATACTCGCGCGACGCCCCCCCGCGCGCTTATCGGCACCCCGCATTAACGGCTTGTTCCTTTGTTTAATTTTTAACACCATTGTTCTTGGATGAGTTCCTTGTTTTGTCTTGCTCAAGCTTACAAGCTTACAGACGTGAATGTTTCTGCATATTGCTAACAATCAAAACTCGCCGCACTCTAACGCGACTTGACGCGGTAAATCCGAACCATCCACGCGTCCGAGGTAAACACGTGCTCGAAGTTGTGGAGCTCAATATCGCGCGTCGGGATTCTTAATCGGCGGTTCATATCCCAGCCAAATACTGGATCATCGCCTTCTTGAGCCGGCGCACGCTCTACTTGGTTGAACTCGAAGTAGCTCAGCTTGTAGAGAACGCTCTGCGTCATGGCAAGCGTCGCATTCTCGTGGAAAATGTAGCGGCCATTCACTTGGAACTCGGACTCGATCACATCGTCTGGAAACACGCCTTCCGAAATCTTGACAATCCATGGGAGTTTGTCGAGATCATCGCCAGGCATACCGACTTTGCCTCCGAATAACAGGAACACGTAGTCCACGTCAAGGCTTCGTAAAATTGGTTGCGCGTCTTCTTCGCGCGAGGTGAGCACGCGCCCGACGGTTGCAATATGTGTATTGTTCCACGTGTTGTTGTCGACAAGCACCGTCCGATTTGCCAGCGTTGTGATTTGGTATCCGTAGTCCCACCAGCTCAGGATTTTGGCATCTTCGGGGGTATTCTGACGCAGCCATGCGAAAGCTTCACGATAATCATCATGCAAGTCCTTCTCTTTCGTCGTCATATTCATCTTCTCAAATACCAGCGACGTGGACGAATACACCTTCTTGGCAATGTTGGAAGAATGCCGAGCGTGAATAACAAGGAGAATCTGTATCATGATGAAGCACAGATCAAGGTAGTTAGTTGGTGGCAAAACAAACAGTTTCGAAACACAAGGATGCACGTACCCCGCATGCAAATACAAGCAGTTGAAGCGCACGAGAAACCGGTTTACGTTTCACACCGTCAACCTCCTCATCGGATTGGAGCCGCAGTTTAGCACCGAGAGCTGAGAAGATGTCGCCCGCATGCGACTTTGTCGGATCTTCTTTCTCTTCGCCTTCACCCCCGGATGTAGTTGCCGGGTTAGCCTCTCCCCCCACTGTTGTCTGGGGAGACTCAGCGGGATCTCTCCGCGTGATCTCCACAATTTTATGCATGAATCCTGAAGCTCCAACCGCTGAGAGGTAGCAAGCCGCTGGTGCCAGAGTGAGCAACAACCGGACCATGATACCCGAAAAGTAGAACGCAAACGTGCTGTAGACGATCATGAAGAGGAAAGCCGCGTTCAGCTTCTGGAAGGAGTAGTACACTCCTAGGGGAATAAACAGCATCGCTGGTCCGAGGGAAAAGTAAAACGCCGACCACACAGTCGGCTGGTGCTCTCCCACCGATGCGATGATCGGAATGTACTTGGACGCATACGTCGGGTCCAGCAGTGTTAAGCTTCGGCCGCTCCATTGGAGCTTCCCCAGCAAGAGCGCAACCAAAAACCCGCCGCCAACGATAGCTGCGCCAGCACTCAAGCACATTCGAAGAAGGCGCACAAAGTGGTCTTTTGGAAGTTGGGTCGACAACCACCGCATGAACGCAAACGCTGTATGCAGAAACAACAAGTCAGTCTCAGATAACAAAATACAGTGCCATTCGCCATGACGTGCCACACACCTTGCAGAAGCGCAAAGACGCCATGGGAACCAGCATTTTCGCCCTTCAGCACTGCGTTGAAGCCAACAAACGGCACTTGCATTGCGCCCAGCGTCGCCAGCGGGTAAAACGTAGAGTAGGCCACATATACCTTCGCGGAGTAATGACCCGAGAGCAGCAATGCCAGCAGGTGGATGGGGACGATGTTGATGATAAACACGTATCCTCCCCATGACAGCGCCATGGCGAAGTACGACACTGCAGCTAGCGCCGCCGACAGCATCGCGCCCGTCCGCACGGCCTTGACCCACCAGTAGAAGGTGAAAATGAGCAGGAAGATCGCAATGCCTTCGTTATCAAACGAGCCGGCCGTGGAGCGCGAGATGTAGGCAGGTGAGACGCTCAGCAGCGTGGCGGATAGCAGCGCCGTCGTGGTGTTGCCTGTCACCTCCCGCGTCAGAAGGAACTGCGCTACGCAGGCGAGTGCGGCGAACGCGGGGGCCAGGAACACGCAGGCGTCGCGGATAGAGATCGGCAGGCGCAGCGCCGCCCCAAGCAGCCACTGCAGCCCCGCAGCGCCCGCCATGAGCCCAGGATACACGGTCGTGCCCACGATGCGGCCCAGCGGGTACCACGCGCGGTCGTCAAACCAGTCCAGGAGCTCGTAGGCACCGTGCTGGGCCAGGAACTTGGTCACGCGAAAGTTGAATTGCGGGTCGAACTCGTGGATCACCTGCAGGGGCGAGAGGAAGGTTAGCGAGAAGGGGGAGAAGGGAACAAAGAACCGGGAGAACACGTACGCTGCCCCATATCACGACCGGGAAGAGGCGAATGGCGAAGCTCAGCACGCAGATGAGCGCCAGCAGCACGCTCGTCGTGAGCGGCGTCATGGCGTCTTTTTGTGTTGGGGTATGTATGGGTTGATACGTGCGACCTTCGTGCAACCTTGGTTGAAGTGACCAGCACTCTGTTCCGCACTCGTGCGGCAACTTGCCTTTCACTTGAAGATTGCAGCGCCAAGGGGAAGGAAAGCTAGCAAGACGATGCCCGTGACGAGAGGCAGAGCGCGCATGATGGAGAGCCAAGAGGAGGACGTCGAGGAAGAGACTTCCTCCCAGCAGCAGATGATCGAGACGCAGGACGAACAGGAAGAGCAGCAGACGTCGACAGAGGTGGAAGCGGACGCGCCTGTGGTCGACCTCAAGGAGATGGCCAAGCAGGTGCGTGGTCTTTCACGTCTGTACTTTAGTGGTCTCTGTGTTTTAATTAACGCGGCCTGCAGTTGACGAAGACGCTCAAGCACCTGCTGACCACGCACCGGTGAGTCCTTCTGTTCCGCACTTGAGATAGTTGAAGTAGGCGTCATGACGATGGCAATGATGCATGTCCTCGAAGGCAACTGGAGAACGACGCAGCGGAGATCCAGGCCGGAATGGACGAACTCTACCGCATGCAAGAAGAGGTTAGTTCGAGCGAACGCATGCATAGGCTGCTGCTAAGCGTTTAACACTGCCCACAGCGATCCCAGCACATCGTCGGACGGCTCAAGAACGCGAGCTCAACAATCCTCACCTTTGGAGACACGAGCCAAGACACGCACGCTGAGCGTCATGAGCCCGATGACGATGACAATGAAGACGAGGCGATGAACTAGGACGCTAGGCGCGAAATAACTGGATGCGTCCTCAGAAACCAGACGTATATTTCCCGCCAGTCTAATTGCTTCCCGGCATGACTCTCTAAGCTTCTTCACAATCCGCTATAGGACAAAGAGTTGCAGACGCACGCTTCATGTGTCTTGCAGGGTGCCCTCGACACGGCTCTACAGCTTCCGAGCTACCGAGCCCGTGATGCCAGAAAACGAGCACCCTGTACAGGAATTCTGCACAAGTCTTCTTCGCGCTGCCGCCCTGGGGATAATGAAGGTGAAAACTCACATCTTCAATGAGTCCAGATCATCCACGTCTTGCAGGTAGAGGCTCTTGTCAATCACTGCTGCCGCCGCGTCAACGGCCGGAGAAGGCTTCTCTTCGTCGTCGTCATCCTCGTCCTCGCTGTGAACGGAGTAGGCCTCGTCATCAGCATCCGCGTCATCGCGGAACAAGGTCGGGTCGTATGTGAACAGCGCACGACCACTCACTACAACAGGAAATCAAAGTTAGCCGCAGCTCTGGTAACACTAGTATGGTAAACAGCGCAAACGTACTGATGCCGCGACCGCCAGACTTCTTAGCTTGCTCCTTTAGTCGCTTCGCCTCCTCGGCCTTCTTACGAGCCTGCTTTTCAGCCTTCCACTTTGCGAGGGACTCCTCCGTAACTGGAGTACCTCCGTTGGGGCCGAGCTTAGCACGCTGCTGCTCAATAATTTCCTCAATGGAGATCTCCACCACCTTCTTGCTCTTTTCAAGCTCGCGGTCCTTCTTCGACTTGAACACGTAGCCAGGGGGGAGAGCGTGACGGTATCTACAGCAAAAAGATTACAACGCGGTCAGGAAAACTATGGCAAAAACTGTATCGGTCCATATCGCACGTACTTGCAGGACGCGCCGCCGTTTGGACAGACCCAGAACCAGCCGTACAACGACTTCTCGATAGCGTCCAAGAAGTGCTTGCACACAATTTCCGTCTGCTTGGTGTTCTTCTCGTGGTGCTTCTCGTTGACCACCTTCTCCAGCTTCTCCTGGTCCCATGTGTCCATTTTATCTGGCATAGGGCAACCACATCAAGACGATGAAAAGTCAGCTCCACCGCAACCATCTTCAATCTGCAGCTCTCGCACCTGCTTCTTTCTCGGCACGGTTGTCCGTGTACAAGTCGATCTTGGCGGCCTTCTTGCCCACCATCAAGTCGTGCGAGAACTTGCAACGGTTGCCCTACACCACCCACACACACAGCTCCATCGTCGTAAGAAACGGAGCAAACTTCTCGTCGCCCTGACGCTGGTCTAAAGTTACCTTCGAGCACACGCCGGCCTTGAAGAAGGCACACAGCACCGACTTGGGGTCCGTTCCAGGCGGGAGCTGCACGCACACGAACAATGCAGTCAGAAAATGATGCTAATTGCGCCAGGCCAGGCCAGCTCAACCAACGCACCTTGGGCTGCGTGATGGCGGCGGCGAAGAGACTCTTGAGGTTCTCCTGCTCCGCCTTGGCATCCTTCTTCCGCTTGTTCTCCTGCTCCTTGAGGCGGTCGGCGCGCGTGTTGGCGCCCTTGACCTGCTTGGTCACCTCCTGGATGTACTTCTGTATGTTCTTGCTCTTCTTCTTGTTCTTGAGGCCGAAGGTCTTGTCTTCCAGGATCTTCTCCTTGGCCTTCTCGACGGACTTCTTGGAAGGGCCGCCTCCTTTCTTCTTCGGCGGCATGCTTGCTTACTAGGCTCGGGTTTGGCTAGAGGTGCGGTGGCGCGGGGCGGAACGAGAGCAGCGGATACCCTGCTAGGTGCCGCTGGTGGTGCAGACTCGAATTCGTGGGCTGTAAATGCTCTTACCACATACCGGTAGGGGACTGGTTGAAATTAGAGGAATATCAGACTCATTTCAACCAATCCGGAGGGGAATAAATTTCAAGGCATGTTAAGTACGCAGTGAAAATTAACTGTAAGCTGAAGACAATTAATGAAGCGGAGCCAATTCCAGCGGAGCCTGCGCTTCAGTCCATCGCAGCTGGATCATTGTCGTTGCTGTCCATGAGGGCGCTGCAATATCATAGAGATGGCGCAGAGATCCATTGTTCATTGAAACTCGTACAAACAAAGATAAAGGTTTAATTGATTGCTTGAGTGTGGCGAGGCGTCAGGCTCGCCGTGTATACATCAGGCGAAGGGCAGGACATGGCCTCCTCCGCGGCGACAGCGGCGCAGTCCTCCTTGAGCTTGCTTTCGTGGCGCTTGGCGTCGCACCAGTCGTAGTAGTGCTTCATGACCAGCAGGATGACGCTGCCGAGCAGCTCGAGCGTCGACGGGATCCAAATGGGCCACAGACCCTCGCCCATGCCGTAGATGGTGATGCACGTGATGCCGACGACGAAGACGGACTGGAAGGCCTTGCTGATGTCCTTGGCGCTCTTGGAGTGGTACACCTTGACGATCTGCGGGACGAGCGCCGCCGAGACGAGGAAGGACCCCACGAGTCCCAGCGTGTCGTAGAACGTCTCCAAGTTGGTCATGGCTGCTGTGGCTTGGGTGGGACCCTCGAGTGTGCTGCGTGTACGGCCTTGGACGCTGGTTCGGATGTGATGCGAGCAATGCTGTGCAAGCACGGCAGTCGTTTCGTTGGCTGTGACTTTCGAGCAGAAACTGGACCGCCACGTTTCAAGTGCAAGGTTATCGGAGTTGTGTGGTGCTACCAACGATGTCTGCCCTCGGGCGGTTCCTCGCGTGGTTTGGCCAAAGGTTGAGAGCGCAGGGTGCATGTAAGAGTTTCATGTATTGTTTGCTAGGCTATTACTGCTGTAACTGCGCACTCCGCTGCGTGTGTTAATGCTAAGCTTACAGCGTCCGCGCTGCCGCCTCGCCGCATTGACTTCGCGTGACGGGCGAGGCGACGTCGACCTCCACCTCGGGGCTGGCACCAGCGGCCTTGCTCACGTCCGAGTTCTTCCTGTCCTGCCAGTCATAGTAGAGCTTCATGCTGAACACGACCAACGCCGCACTCAGCTCGATGGTGGCCGGGATGTACACGGGCCAGAGCCACCGGCCAAAGCCGTAGGCCACGATCATGGCGAGCCCCACCACGTACGAGATCTGGTACGAGTAGCTGATGTCCTTGGCGCTCTTGGTCTTGTAGAGCTTCATCATCTGCGGCACCAGCGACGCCGCAAGCAGCAGAGATCCGAGGAAGCCAACGATCTGGAACGCTTCGCCCATGGTCTGAAGATTGTCGTCGAGCTTGAGCTTTGAGTCAGGGCGAGCAGAATCGGGAATGGCGATGTCGGACAGGCCAGCCGCTGTCGATCCTCGAAAACCTAATGCACAAACGTATGGCTTATGGCAGTGACAGCTTCGAGCAGAGTTGGTAGCTTAGCTGGCGTTGGAGGTTGTAACGAGCTTCAAACTATACATGTACTCGTTGTTAACCTGTGTATTTGTCTCCAGTTACTACCGAATAACCTTAGTTATGAGCTACTTCTCTGGCCCACTTAAGAAACAACATTCGGCATTAAACCTCAATTTGATGTGGACCACATGTCACATATGATTGGGTATAATCAACTGTTTCAGCTTACTATTGGCCAAAATAAATGGGTCTGCGCATGTCGAGATAATCGCGTAGAAAAACCTCCAAACTGTAGCCCTTCTAACTCGTCTCCAACAGGCGCTACAACATCGACAAACGAACATAAGGGTAAAGCAGTCACTCGCGATTACGGTGATATTTTATTTTCTAATATCGCTAATTTTTGACGGCACCTCGCTTAAAAACCTAATGTTGCCTAAAACGGACTTCAGATAAAAGGCTGTTTCTCTTTTCTTTCTGCTGCTAGATTTTTTAAATCATAGCGTGAAACGCGCAGCTTTCGGTTGAGGTATTGTGAGTCGCCAAACGATTTTTTTGTAAATAGTTATGTCCAGAAAACCGAAGTGTTGTTTCTTATGTGGGCCAGAGAAGTACACCTGATTTGAAGTGGAGAGAAGACGCGGAAGTTTGCATAAAATTTTGATTCATACAAAAATCAAATATAACACCGGGAAGTGCTATAAAAAGCCCATGGATTTTGTGCCTTTTGATTGGCCAAATTGGTCTGTATCCCTTAACAAGTTGTATCCCATAACTAAGGTTATTCGGTACCGGCACGTCTTCGTACAGGCAGGCTGCCGTTGAATTACTTCGGCGTGAGCGCGTATTTGTACGACGTGGCACTTGCTCTCTCCGCTGCGTCGACCTCCAAGTCCGAGGCCCCGTCAGCCTCGCGTCTGTTGTAGATGAACTTCATCACCAGCAGCGTGAGGCCGCCCGCGAGCTCGATGACCACAGGGATCCAGGTGGGCCACAGCGACTCGCCGAGCCCGTACACCGCCACGAGGATGAGGCCTGCCACATACCGCATTTCGCATGTAGAGAATCACACCCCATGCCGTAGGTTTAGGTTAATCACTGCACTCGAGCCTAAAAACAATGTAAAACCCAAAAACTGGGTCACGCGATCATTTCGTGGCAAGATGGTTGGTCATGCCGATGGCGCTGAGTGATCTCCTCTAGGATGGCGCTTAAGCTAGCAACAAGTCTAGGGGCCATCTACAACTGCGTTGCACAGGAACCACACCACTTAACCAATTATCTACAGCGTTGCTTCTTCTACTACCATCGCTGCAGCAGCCGTGTTGTGCGCTCTCTCGAGCTTGCGCGTTGTGGTTTAACCTCGTGCTCCCCATATCCCGCACTCAGGCGCGCCTCAACTGGGCCCACACCAGGCGTGGCTACTAACTATCACTCCGACGAGGCGTATGCCTCCAAGCGCGCGGGGAGGGGGCAGCGCGACGTTGGCGAGCGGTGCGCAGCTCTTCCCCTCTACAATGTGCATGCAAAAATGCGCAAAATACCCAAATTAGGGGTGTATCTCTCTACATGCGATCCCACGGACTTTTCTCTCGCATCTCTGATTGGTCTAAATAAAGGTGTATCTCTTAAACCGCTGTAGCGCTCTACATGCGAAATGCGGTACAGCAACTGGAAGGAGTGACTGAGGTCCTTCGCGCTCTTGGTGCGGTAGACCTTGACGATCTGCGGGACGAGCGACGCGGAGATCATGAACGAGCCCACGAGCCCCAGGATGTTGAAAGCGAGCCCCATTATTAATACGCCGATGTCTGCCTGCTTCTGTGTCGGATGCTGAGTGGGGGGGGGGGGGGGGGGGCTGAAGGTCTTCCAGCGGAGCGCCACTGCGCGTCACCTTTCGAGAAGTACCTCATCTTGACAATTTTGTACCGACGTGATAACTCATTGCGAGCTTCTAGTAGCTCAACCAGTGTGCTGTCATGACAGTTGCTACTAGCAGCTCAACACGAGCGCTTCTATTTCCTCGAGTTACCAAATAATCGTTTGCTTACACGCTCTGGTTGTGGACGAAGTGGGGGGACGGCGATTTACGGGGTTTGCACGACGCCGGTGAACTTGGTCTCGCTCCGCCGCGTGAGCGGGGACGCGCCCAGTTCGAGAGCGTGGCTTTCGTCGTCGGCCCCAGAGGCGCCGGGCTTCGTGGCGTTGCGGTCGTAGTAGAGCTTCATAGCCAGCATAACGAGCCCCGCCACCTCCTCCACGGACGCAGGGATGTAGATGGGCCAGAGGTTCTCGCCGAAGCCGTAGATCAGGATGAGGCCGATGCCGAAGCAGTAGAGCAGCTGGAAGCGCAGGCTGATGTCCTTGGCGCTCTTGGTCTTGTACACCTTGTGCATCTGCGGGACGATCGAGCCGGCGATCACGAACGAGCCAATCATGCCGATGGTCTGGAAAGCGACGCCCATCTTGCTGTAAATATGCTGCGGCGGGTAGCGGAGGAAGGTGCTTCTGAGCGGAAGGCGTCAAGTTACGAAGTGAGCCACGTGCCGGTGCCAGCGTTGTAAAAGTTGTTTTTTTGCTTAATGGAACAATGGAATATTGGGGCAACCCACCCACCCTACGCCATATAAATTATATATACGATATAATGTAGCGTTACAGTGCAAATAATAGGACAAACAGTCCAATAGTTGGCCAAGGATAAATTATTTTATGATTTTGAGACCAAACGAACCAATCAGAAGCCTATATTGTCGAATTTTATGAAAAACAGAAAACCCACCTACTTTCACCCAATCCCCCAGATAGATTCAATCACCCGCCCGACTTTGTCGAAAAAGGTGGGTTTTTAACAACATTGCCCGGTGCCCGCGCAGCAGCGGTGGTGCGCCGATTTGATGAGTGGAGCGGGCACGCCCACTTCCACAGATGGCAAATTTGTATCGGCGACCATCGTAAGGCGTACCGGCATTGCATGCCTTTGACCCTGAGACACGACGGTTGCCGCGGATTCTGGTGCGAAGTCCGTTACAGCACCTTTAATGCGACCGCACAACATCTGCCTAAAGCGCCTTTAAGCCCTACGGCGCCTTTAAGCCAAAAAGAGGGGGTGAATCTGGGGTGCTGCAGTGTTCTGGAGCAGACCCTCGCAATTAAAAAACTACGTAGCACCGAGTTGCGGCAACGGGTCCATCCGCTGGAATGCCTGGTGCAGGACCTACCTCCGCAAAATCGTGCACACCTGCTTTACGAGCACTCCGCGCAGGTTTGCTTACTGTGGCAACGTGTCCTCACAACAGCTCACAACACGACCAGATGAGCCCATGACACCCGTCCCGCTGCTCCCCGTCAATACAAATCCCCTATTATTCTGATCTGTGTACAGATTTGCTTCTGTACACAGACTTTGCACAGATTGCTTGGGCGCCCTTAACTTTACGGCGCCATTAAAGTGTAGGAGGGATGACCTCCAGGCCTGATGGCTTTGGAAATGGGCACCCCGAAGGAGTCCCTGAGGAGGCGGGGGTCCTGCTAAGTGCCTACTTGCACTCCGCCGATGCAAGCTAGTGCGTTCGATAGCTCTAACATACCTCTATGAAGTAGGCAGTACCAAAATTTTGTCCAGGTGCAGGCTTACGTGCTGCGTAGAGTCAAAGTTAGCACCCGTTTCGGACTTTGGAAAGTTGAGGCAACAGTCTATATATCCCCCTCCTACCTGAAAACCAGCTGCTTTACTAATGGCGCCCAAGGCGCCATTTACGGTGCTGTTGTGCTGTCGCATTAAAGGTGCTCTAACCACCGCGGAAGTCAACGGAGCTCGCACGCCTCCAGTCTCTGCTTTATCTGGCGAGCGGCGGAAACGCGTCTCCACGAAACGTTGGCGGAGGCTCGAACACCATCAACTGTAGTGCCTGCAGGTAGAAGACGCACTGGGGGAGGGCGAAGCTCCCGGAAGTTTAGCCGTAGTCTATTGCTCTTTTGGTAAATAGCAAAGTGAGGTCCTTCCTAACGCTACATGTACAGTAGACGTGCCAGGCAATTGCGTATCTACAGCGAAGTATGTGACTTTGCCGCCAATAAACCCGCCGATTTACAATATATGGATACACTGGAAAAATACTCTTAAATTTAATTTTGTCCCCTAAAATTGATTATTCCTCGTAACATATTACTGACTGTGCCCCAACCAAAAACAGCTAGGAATTCGAAAATGGTCTGAAACTGAACAAGAGATGGTAAAACATTGTATTCATGATCGAACTAATCAATGTGCGATACAACTACTTTTAGGTATAAAAACTGCGAAAGTCGTTATGTCTTGCAAATTTACAGCGAGTACCGAATCTGACACACATTACGGAGAAAGTAAGATTTAGAATAAGAGCTCTCGGAACAATGCTTACAGCTGTAACTGCGTAAGTGGAATAGGTGGTGGTAAGAGGTGCCATGACGATCTGTGCAATCAAGGCTTCCCGGCAGCTCTTATCCATCCAATCCGCCTAGTCTTCTGAGCACCATCCGTTCATCTGGCGCCGAAGTCACTGACCGTACGGAAAGACGTCGTCATTTTCAGAACGGCATGACAAGCCAACAGCCGTTGGTCGCCGACACCTTAGCGCGGCTGTTAGCGCGGGAGGAAGAGCATACCAACTCCCTTGCACTCTCCCACCATGAATTCAGCGAGTATCTGGACCACCAAGAACAAGAACCGACTGTCGAAGACGACGCTCCTGTCATGCTGTCTTTCGTCCACGACCTGGGCCCCAACGCTCTCAAGTCCATGACGAACTTCACCGAAGACGAGTTCTCGCTGCTATGGGAGCAGGTGGAGGAGAAGCTTCTACCAGCCTGGAATCTTGGCCGTGGCAGACGGCACAAGGTCAGCACTAAGGACGCGTTTTTCATGTCCCTGACAGTCCTCAAGCATCATGACAGCTGGCTCAAACACGCGACGGACTTCCGGATGCTGCCGCCAACGTTCGAGAAGATGGGCAACAAGATAAGAATACGTCATAGTGCAGACAAGAATGAGCGCATGATATTTGACTCACTGTCTGTGCATGTAGGTATGGTCTTTGGTGGAAGAAGTGCTGATGGAGCGCAACGTTACGAACGTTACGATGACAAGCCAAGAGCGCTGCAACCAGCAGTTCGCCAACTATCCCTACGCGCTCTACGCACTGGACGTCAAGTTCCAACCCGCGTATCGACCATCCGACCGCTTCACTGAGCAGAAACACTACTTCTCAGGAAAACACAAGTTGTACGGCTTCAAGATCGAGTGTGCGATGGTACCACCAGGCTTGGCGGTGCATGTGTCGAAGCACTACCCTGGATCTGTGTCCGGCATAGCCATCTGTATGAAGAATCTGGAAGTGCACAAGCGGCTGCTGCACAAGACGACTGCTGAGGCTGGGCGAAACGACTACGGAGAAGACTCGATGTCGTTTGGCAACATGTGGGGTGTTCGGGCCGACAAGGGTTATCAAGGGCTCGAAATGTCTGTGCGCGCCATCATACCGAAGCGTCGTCCTCGTGGCGGACCTCTGACGTACGACGAGGAGAGTCGTAACCGGCGCGTTTCATCGGATCGTGTTTTGGTGGAGAACTACTTTGGCCGCATGACGACACTCTGGCGCGTGGTGAGCACTACGTTCACGTGGAGTGAAGCAAAGTTCGACAGGATCGTGAACATTTGCGTGGCACTTACCAACTTTCACGCCAAGCTGCATCCTCTACGGGCCGATGACCAGGATCGGTACTCGCAAATTTTGACGCGTTACGTCTCGATGCCTGAGGCTCAGCGCAAAAAGCGCGAACGCGATCGCGTCGTTGCGGAAGCCAAGCGAGCCAGTGCCCGTTTGTCCGTCGAGTCCACGGCTTCCAACTCAAGCTCAAGCTCCCACTCAAGCATGCGCGCGCGCACACGATCCCAGGCCAGCACAACCGGAGCCCGCAACTCTTTCAGTGCGACGACAAGCTCCTCGCCCGGATCAAGCCCATGCTCTGGTCTTAGCGCGATTCTGGGCTCTCAGACCTCGACTGTTATGGGCTCCCAAGAACTCTCGCAGGAGTTTTAAGCTCATGAGCCCACAGTAGTGAAACTTCACTACTAGTTTTCTGCATTCAATACATACATGCATATTGCTTGCAATCGTTAATATGTGTTCTAATTAGATCTACTCACTCTGAAGGGTTTTAGACACTTAAACAATGTATGCACCATGGATCATCGAACTGACTTGTCATTTGTATACAAAAAGTCATTAGAAATATGTATGAACAATCGATCATTGAAAAGGCATAAGATTAACACCAAGTATTCGACTTAACTTCAGTAAGAATGTTCCATCACCGAAATTAGTCATTTGGATGCACCTAAAGCTAACTTAGATAAAGTATGCACAGCCAGTCACGGTGCTACTCGAATAAGATTTTTGGGTTGACGAAAACATAAGATTATCTTATAAACCTTTTAAATTTTATAAATTATAATTTTGTAGAGATATTTATTCAATGTAGTCACTGTCTGTGAGTCGTGCGCACTTTCCGGGGATGATGGCGAGGATGCGGTGATGTCAACGACATCAGGCACCGGATAAGATGCTGGCAGAGGATAAGATGCTACCGGACGAGTTGGAACAGGTGCCTCGTTGACAGAATCCTCGATGTCGGCGCTGAACAGGTTGAGGAGAGCCCGACACATGGACAAACAGCGCGACTCCCATGACATTGGTACACTTCAAGCAGACAACTTGTACAAAAAAATGCTGGCACGATGTCCCCGAAATTGGGTCCTCTACATCTTCGCAGCATATAGCACACTCGAGGTTGCTGCCGGCGGAGTCGCCGGAGGCGATGCAGCGAGGGCATAGATTCCACTGTAGCCATTTCGATAGGGATGGTGGTTGACACGCCATCGGCAGTAGTAGCAACAACAACAGCGGCAGCAGCCTGTACCTGGATAGACGTAGATGCTCTGTGTTTTCGCTGGTGATATCGCTCCCGCGCTTGGGCGTTGATTTTCTCCTTCGTCAACGATGCACGGCGAGGCTTCTGGCAGACGCGGTGCTCGAGGTGTCGGCGAAGGCTGCTGATGCTGGAGAACACCTTCCTGCAGAGATGGCATCTGCGCGCCATTTTTGAAATGAGAGCATTCAAAGAATCATACAAGGCCTTATCTATATTTGTACTTAAGTACCTCAGCGGGCTGAACCATCAAAATAAGCTCTCAGCTTTCTTCTTTTAGCCTTGTTTCGCTGTTGAGCTCGTAATTCGAAGCTGCACCGTTCAAAGGAAAGATTCTAGAAGCTGATTATATTCGGAGCGGCATCTTATCATGGAATGCTGTAGTCTTTTTATCTCACAGTTGCGCAGTTAGAAAATATATCGACGGCGTGCAGATATAGCGCTCCTCTCTTCTAATTTCGACTTTTTGCTTGCTATTGGTATACACGCTATAAATTGTATAAATAACTGAATTGCGCAGTACATAGCCAACTAGTTAGTCTTCTAGTAGTCTGCTTCGTGGCCGGGGTGCTCTGGTGATGATGGCCACTTGATTGGACGCGATGAATGTCATCGCTATTGTCGTTATGGATCAGCTGTGCAATCCTCATTGTCGTTATTACCGTATTGATTTAGTTATTGTGGGGGTTTAGTTATAATGGGGTTGCCAAAAAAGGAGCCATTTTGGAGACGGGCGAAGTCTTTATGAAGAAGTTTGTATGGAGTGATTGATGATCGAGGTACTCATTCCCATTTTGTATCACCCCCATCATAACTAAATATACTAAATATGGTAGGTAGCTTCCCGCCACTGTAGTTGGTGTGAGCTGGATGTATAGGCATGCTTGCATGCACTACATGTACACTGCTCCCCCAAGCTTGCTCCAACTATAGAGGTGAGTGTAGGTCACGATTAGCGAAAGTGTTGGTTTTCTGTAACCATTTGTACCCATGTCCCCACTATGTAACAAGTGTTACAGGTGCAACGTGTTGCACATTTAATTGGATACCGAAGCCAATATTGCGTCAAATGAGCTCTGAAGTGGTGTCAAAATGTTAGCACAGGGATGGACTACATTATCTTAGTCGGGCGACGGACTATTTTAAAAACAATGTGTTTTTGTCAAAAATACAACTTGTTGAGGAGTAAAACGTTTACTGGAGATTGTTCCAGTACCTTGCAACCTTTCCATCTTGTTTTTGGATGTATTGGTCAAGGAGAACCTTGATGTCTCGGGCGAGAAATTTGAGGGGTTTCCACGAGTCTTCTACAGACTCCAGGCCTTGCCAGGCAACCAAAACTTCATAGTCATGGATGGACGGGTTCCAGCGATGCTTTTTCAGGTCTCGCACGGCCAAGATGATGCCTTGGGAGGCCACATGCTCGAGTAGCTCCTCGGTAACATTCAATTTGGAGTCCGCATAGAACTTCAAACCTGATGGATGCGCGTCCAGCTCCTCCCCAGTCACCAAATGACAGATTCTGAAGGAGTGCGAGTCCGCTCGGACCACGTGGAAGGGTCCCTACCAGGTAACGAGTAGCTTGTTGCCCCTTTTGTCGTCTACCCAGGAGCGCAACACGTAGTCTCCCACGTCAAAGTTGACGACGTTCTCTCCCCGCTCTCGCTTTTTGTTGAGAAGCTGCTGCTTAAGCCGTTGGCCGGCTATGGGCTGGTGCATTGTGCACAGGCTTTCGTGTAGCGTAGCTAAATGTTGGGAGATTGCCTCAGAATTGGTGTGACTAACCGCTTCTTCCCAGCGTGGTAGAACTTAGCCAGTGGCGATGGGCACGGCAAACCAGTGAACAGCTCCACAGGTGCTCGGTTGCCTAACGATGGAAGAGCTGTGTGGTTCAGGCTAGACTGCACAAGCGGGACTAGGTAGATCCAATCTTTTGAAAAAAACTTGTAATCTAAAGTCATGGCCCTTAGCACCTGCAGGATGACGCGGTTTACGCGCGCCACCGATCCGTTGATCCACGGACTGTAGGCGAGAGTGAAATTTTGCTGGCTTTTGAGCCGTCTGGAAAGCTCTGCCACCACTTCGTTTTTGAAGTGGCTGCCATTGTCACTAACCCATACTGGTGGGACGCCAAAACGACTGTGCCAGTCTAGTATGGCTGAGGTTGCCACTGCACTGTCAGCCGTATCACCCACAACCAACTCGCAGAAGTGTGTGGCATGGTCTTTCAGCACCAGCAGGTATTTGCTAGTGCCGAACGATTCACCCATGGATAGGATATCCCAGTGTAGGACCCCATTTCTCTCATTGCACTCAATAGTCTCAGACCACGGTCGCCGGATCGTTCGCCCTCCCTTCACATGTGGGCAAAGTAGGCAAGCTGCCACAAATGTGTGGACAACATTCCGTAGGTCGGGAATATGAAAAAATGCGCCGTAAGTGGTTGACCATTGCTTGTTCACCGCGGTGGCCCTGGGCCCCGCAGTGGGCAATCACACAAAGCCTCCGTGTCAAGTCTGGGCTGGCACGGGGGATCCAGATGCGCTCGTCAACTCGCAGCGCACCATCGTGACCCCTCACGGCAGTTGAAGGGGCTGCGTGCTGTCGCTGAGCAGCTACAATCTCTGCCAGTGATGGCCAGAAAGCCTTCGTCGTCAAGAGGCCGGAGGATCGGCTTAGTACTGGACTTGCCGGCTGACTGCTTCTGCTTTGTTCTCTAGCGAGTGAAACGTTTCAGCGTGACCACACTCGTCGGCTGACCAGCCCATCGGGAAAGCATGTCGGCCAAAACATTGGAGGCTCCATCCACATACTCAATGACATAGCGGTAGCTCATCAACTTCAACGCCCATCGCTGGAGTTTCCCCCGAATGTGTTTCTTGATGCTGACATGGGGCGCGAAGACGTGAATGAGATTTCTGTGGTCGCAGAACAAACGAAATGGCCGCGCCCTCAATAGCAAGTAGTCTAGCTTTTCGCATGCCACCACTATAGGGTAAGCCTCCTTTTCAATCACGAACCAATTCAGTTGAGAACCGCGAAAAGTTCCGCTCACGCACGTGAGCAACTGATGCTTCTGTGTGGTGATCGCAACTTTCGGATCGTAGTCTTGCACCTGAGTAACAATGACTGCGAAGCCCGTGTCGGAGGCATCGGAGAACACGCAGGTAGTCGCATCATGGTCAGGGAGTGCTAGCGTGGCGGCTGTCGCCAGGCGATCCTTCACGTGGTCGTACGCAACTTTCTCGGCTGCTGATAACTCGATAAATATCCCAGCAGCAACACGCTTTGTGCGCTTGCTATTGCTGAGAGCTTTATCTAGTCACTGTTGCAACGGCTCCACGGCGCGTGCATAGTCCACGATGGACTCACGCATCCAATTAGCAGCACAGATGAACTGCTGCAGCTGGCCGGCCGTAGTCGGATAGGGCATTGAGCGTAGGACATCGATCCACTCAGGGTCATGGGCTACGTCGTCGATATTGATAATGCGGCCGCACCACTGCACTGACTGTTGATACAGACTGCTTTTGTTTGCGCTGAGCTTGAGGCCGAACTCGACCACCAAGTCGAAGAATCGCTCTAGCTTCGATAGGTAACCGTCCATATCATCAGCAAAGAGTAGGAGATCGTCGATCCAAATAACAAGACACTCGTACAAAAGAGGGTCAAAGCACTCCTCCATAATCTGCTGAAAATGAACAGCAGCATCGCAGCACCCTTGGGGCACCCGACGAGGAGTATATATTTTGGAGTCTGTGATGTATGACATCAGTTCCTGACTGAGCTCATCTAGTGGGAGCTGCCAGAATCCTTTGAGGAGATCAAACAGTCCGTAATGCTTCTTGCCCTTCGTATACTCTAGTAGCTCACGCATGTGTGGCATTGTACTGATCAGCGCTTCGATGAGGTCGTTCGCTAGACGGTAGTCACAGGTTTGCCTGTACTCGTCAGCGGTGCCTGGCTTACGCACCGGAAGCACCGGGCTGGCCCAGCGGCTGGTAGGGTTCTCATAGACCCATCGCGTTCAAACACGATATTTGGCGTTTGGAGCTGGGCGATGACCCCCCAGCACGCGTCAGACCGCTGAAGCTCCGTCTCAAAGAAGGAGCGAAGGCCGTGAAGAGCAAGCCACGCCGCTATCCTCCGGCAGTGCGAGCCTTTCTTCGTGAATTCAACCAGAAACTAGTCGAGTTGGGTTGACACGGAGTTGCTCAACAAGATGGCTCGGAAACCCGTGATCGAGTGCCAATTGCACTAATCTCTCATCGGCAGTCCGTAGCTCATCATCTGTCGGCGGCGACGCAGACACAGAGGCAGCTTCGTCGGTGTCGAGCAGGTCGCTGTCGTCGTCATTGTCGCGCTCCGCGAGCTGCTCAAGCTGCCGGTCGATGTGTCTTCAGCATGTCTTGGCCTAATATGAACTCGGGCTCATTGTTGTCGATGACCAGGCATTCGACAGGTTCGTGGATCGCCACGGAACCTGCAGCCGTGTTGAGCAGGACTCGCAGATGCACCGATGTGGTGCATGTGATCTCATTCCCAGCCACAGCTACAATCACCACTGGCGTGTCGAGACGGTCCAACGTGATGGAGGGCTCACGTAGTTTCAGCTCTTCAACGTGCCTCTGACTAATTGCAGTCCTTTCAGCACCAGTGTCCACACAGTAGGGTAGCTCCATCACGTCATAAAGCGTGACGTTTTTTTCCTCGGAAGGGATGCATTCCCGAAGACGTTTCAGCCGGGCAACCTCTCTCTTGCTATTGTCGCCTCGCTGTGCACGCAATTTCTTACGTATCTCGGCTTTCTCGCTGTCCGTAGCCCTGGGGCATTCGGACAGCCAATGGAGATCGCCACAGTGCGGGCACGGCGTCGGGGGGGGACTTTAGGTCGCTCTGCAGGCGACTTCGTGGGCGCTCGAGGGCCAGTACCACTCGGTTCACCAAACAGTCTCGGCTTCTTAGCAACCTTCTTGCCAGCACCGCGCGCAGCCGGGCGCTCGGCGTCGCGGTCACTTTGGTCTCGGGTACGGTCGCGGTCGCGGTCGCGCTTGGCACGACGCTGGTTCTGAAAAGCCTTCTCATGATCGAGGGCCTTCTCGAGAATTAGGTCGTGGAGAACGACTTCGTCTTCTCTCGCTTTGCGCGTTTGAAAACGAGCAGTTCGATCCACTTCCTCCCGTAGAGCCTTGGGCTCCAACGACTTGATTAGGATAGAGCATAACTACTTCCTACCGTCCTCGCCGGTAAAAAACACTCTCCACCCGTGGCCATCGATAATTTCATGGCAGAGCTTGAAATACTGAATAAAACGCTCGTGAACATCACTCTCGCTCAGGTCCATGCGGAGGTTTTCGGCCATCTCCTGGTCGATGTCAGGAACACTGCCGTGGTGATAGTTCTTTCCACCTCAGCCAGGATGGTGGCGTCCGTGACGCCATCAATGGACTTCTTCCATCGAAGGCGACACCACTGCCTGAGCAGCCCCTCGTCAAAGGCATTCTTCACCGGGACGATTAATGGGTTAAATCGTCCGTATCGCCTTTTGCGCGGTTCCGATCTTCATACTCGCGACACTCCTTACGCCACTTGACCAGAGCAGCATGCGAGGTGCTCGTGATCCTCGGCGGCAGTATCAGAGTGAAGATCGGGGCCGAAGCCCTTTCCCCGTCGTCGTCAGGTGAGGTCGAGCGCTGAGCTCTAGTCTTCGTCATGGTCGTCTTGGTACATCAGGTTACTGCTAAAGAATTCTTTGTAGTGTCTGCGTCATTCCTAACGCTACATGTAGTCTGCTTCGTGCCTGGGGTGCTCTGGTGATGATGGCCACTTGATTGGACGCGATGAATGTCATCGCTTTTGTCGTTATGGATCAGCTGTGCAATCCTCATCTCCAATTATAGTATCGCCAGTATAGACAAATTAAAGCCCCCGTAACCTGGACATCTTACGTTTTCAATCAACAAATTTTGATCTCTCCAATTTCCAGCCAGCAATGGCTGTAGCCTCCGTCAAGAGATTTGAACACGAATTGCTCGTTACACCAATTTACCCACTCTGATTGGTTTAAAATGCGTCTGTCGTTGGCCCCCGGCACATCTACGCGAATCCTTCGCAGCCTGACTGCTGCTGGGTGCTGGCACTCGGACTCTATCTCGGCTCCAACCCAACGCTAGTCCCTGGAAAACTGTTCCCGGGCTCCAACCAGAAATCAAGATTTTGCAAGACAATTGGGAGAATGCTCGAGGAGATTACGGGAGAAAAGGCGTACGGGACTCACTCCATCCGAAAAGGAGTCGCTACGTACGCTAGCAGTGGCAGCACCGGTGGTCCGTCAATTGTTAGTGTGTGTTTGAGATGCGGGTGGTCGCTAGGTGGTGTTCAAGACCGGTATTTTCGGTACGAAGCTGCTGGTGATCAATATCTCGGGCGGGTAGTTGCTGGCCTGCCTCAAAACAGCTCTCAATTTGCTGCGTTGCCCCCTCACTTCAAGGATCCGCAAGCCGAATTTATTCGAGACTGTACCAAGCAAATGTTTCCCGCATTGAAAGCCGACGCACACGTGGCACCTGTGCTCCAGCTGTGCCTTGCTTCCCTGGTGACGCACGCCGATTTTCTTCGCCAAGGTCTGCTACCGAAGCATGCTTTGCTTTCTTCCTACATCTTTCGCGATTCCAATGTCATGGCACGACTCTCCAGCATGCTGATTACCGGTTGCAGTACGTGGATACGCCCTACTGGTATACCCCCACACACCAAATAGAGGTTAACAGCATTAACAAGGCGTTAGTCGTGATGACGCAGCACATTAGCTCGTTCGATAGATGCTTGTTCGTCTTACCTCGACACCGTTCCCGTCGAAGATGCACGACAATGGGATCTGCAGAGTGAGTACTGCCCTTTAGTGATGAGAATATTAGCCAATCAGACGACGTTCGTTATGCGTGTCACGACCCGGTTACGGGATCTCGACACAAGTCATCGATAAAACCAATAGAACATTACGCCGGCAGATTTTACTAGTAGTTCGGACCAGCGCGACGTGGCGTCTCATCATTGGTTGAAAATCTATGTCACACGCCTTCATGTTCGCTTAAGTACGCCAGAAATTCTACCTTCCAGAAGAATCTGCCGGCTCGAGGAAAGATGGTGAAGCTCTTCTGCGCGATCGTTGGTGCGGCGGGCAGTGCGTTTCCTGTGGACATTGACGCGGGTCAGTCGGCGGGAGACTTGAAGAAGGCGATCAAGGCGAAGAACCCGGCGACTATCACGTGCGACGCCAACGACCTGCAGCTCTTCCTGGCGAAGAAAGACGAGGGCCGCGGCGCGTGGCTGCCAGACGACGACCAAGCTGCGCTGGATCTGGAGGACGGAAAGATTCATGAGGACATTCAAGCGTTGATCGATGGAGAGAAGATGAAGGCGACGTGGACAATTGAGGACGTGTTGACAGCTAACAATATGACCAAACGGAAAGGGCGCGCTCCAAAGTCGAGACAAATCCACGTGCTGGTGGTGGTTCCGGAGCAAGAACACGCACAAACTGGATTGTGGCTTGTCACTGGATCCGTTGAAAACGCGTTGATCACGAAAGGAATTCGCTGCAAACTGTACTGGATGGCGACGTTACGCATTGGATACTACGATCCTACGCGCTGCATCGGCAACAAGAATGTCGCGTTTTGGTATGAAGACAAGAAATTGTGTTTTCATGTTTTATTCGAGACAAGTACGTGCTTCTATATGCTGTCGCTGCATCGTAATACTGCTTCATTGAGGGCTAACTCTGTTTCTTTTATAGAAGATGCTGCTTTGCTGTTCGAAACTGACTTAAGGACTGGGCCACAAACGCTGGGCTCTCCGTTAACTAACCAGGTTGTTGAGACGCGTGTTGCACCAGCTAACGCTGTGTCTACTGATCTCCAGCGCGTCTTCTACTGCGACTACGTTCCAGACGATTCGGAATCTCCTCAAAACACAGTTTCATCGATATCGTTGACTACAAGCGTTTCGAATCTGGACTCATCGACTGACGAGTTTCGTTTTCAGCGGATTGAGCACGAGAAGTTCTTCCTACCGTACGGCAAGGCAGAAAGCTGCCATTTGGTGTCGAGAAAGCAAAGCAGAGACCACAAACGGGAATTCGCCAAGTACGATCGCGACTCAAACAACAGGCTTGCGTTTTCTCGCGATATGCATGGTTGGTTCGACGGTATGAGCATTGAGGTTCCCATCGTCAACATGCTGCCCGGATCTGTTGAAGAGAATCAATCCATTGGCAACAGACGCAAGGTACTGTGTGAGCGCGTAGTTCTGGTGTGTGTAAGTTTACTGACATTTGCGTGTAGGTCGAGGTCTTCGTGAAGGTTCTGGATGCTCAGTGCACAGATGGCGTTTTCAGTCGTTTGAAAGAAGGATCAACCACGACGAACGATCCGCTCATGATGAAGACGTTTGTTCACGTGGAGGATCCAGAAACATTTTGTTTGTGCATGAGGTGGAAGCACGACGATACTGCGGAGCGTTGGAGAAGCTATTGGGATATGACTCCTGCGGTCGATTGAATGGAATAATGTGGCTCCCGAGTTAAATACTTCGAAGTAGTATTTGATTTCTTGACATACTTTGATCCTGATAAATATAAAGTTAGTAATATACAAAGATGGCGTACTCTCCTGAGCAATACCAAGCTAGCAAGGAACGTATCAAAGCAGCGCAGAAGCGCTACTAACAGCGCACACGCGAAGCCCGTTTATCTTATCAAAAAGACTACGATGACAAGAATAGAGACCAGATTCGAGCTCGCAAGCGTAAACCCAAAACCGAACTTATTGATGGTGAAGTCGAACTTAATAATGAAACCGAACTTAATTAATTAATTAATTTTTTTCCTCGGATAAAAAGTCGCCTATGATATAAAGTCAATCCTGATACAAGACCCAATATTATAAAGTCGTTTTTTCGGAGAATAATATAGCCACCGATATATAGCAATGTTCGCATACGAGCTTGAAGGTCTTAAGAGATTAAATATTAACCCAATCCGATGGGGTAGCAGCTACCGTATTAAGGTACGTGGCAAGACGGGGCGCATGGTATACATTAGCAACATTTCCCACCCCATCAACCAAAAATTGGTAGCGAAGCAGTACAAGATCAGTCTAGGCAAGCTCCAAAAGAATTTGGCTGCTGATTTCAAGGAAGACAGTAAGTACCGCTTCTACCAAGGCAAACACATGGAGTCGCACCTATATGAGGGAATCCAGCCTGCTGACTTCTACGACAAGCTTGAGAACGTGCTTGCAACCCAGAAGTCTGCCTTCAAGGTCAACATCGCTCTTGGATACAAGCTTGTCAGCAGAACTGATGACAGCGAGACTCGCTACTTCCACCCGAATATTAGCAACACATCTGTATTTAGCACTCCTGTAGCTATCAACAGCAAGGATGATATTCGTAAGAAGGTGATCTCGGAGATTCGCTCCATGGAGTTGGCTGACAAGCTCAACTACCCCAGCTCCGGGTACATGGTGAAGGGGATTACTGGCTTCAATATCTATATCTACCAACGCGACCATGCTCTGGGTGATAGCGAGGCTGTCATTCCTAAGGTGATTCGTGATAACAAGCACGTCATCAACTTCCCCAAGACGAACAACAAGTGTGTCTTCCACTGCATTGCTTATCACAAGCAGGAGGGAGCCAAGAAGGATCCTCGCAGAATCCAGGCTCTGGTCAAACAAGCCTTCAAGCAGTACTGTTCGTACAAGGAGATCACCTACACTCTGGGTCTGTTCCGCAATTTCAAGCCTATCGACATTCTCCAATTCGATGAGCTTGAGGAGTGCTTCAAGCTGAACATCAACGTCTTCAACATGGATGTTGAGTCGGACAAGGTTGAATGCATTCGCTGCTCGGACAAGGACTATGATTCGATCAACATCCTGTCGCACGAATCACGCTCTCTACATCACGAACGTTGATATGCTCCAGCAGAAGTACCAATGCTCTACGTGTGAGATGGTGTTTGTTAGCTCTGATAAGCTACGCAACCACACTAAGAACCAATGCGAACGCGTGAACATCGAATCGTTCCCAGCTCAGCCAACCATCTACCAACCCGCTCCGAACAGCATTCGTTCCATGCTGACTAAGTACTCCATCAAGGATGCTGACCATTACATCGATCACTTCATTGTCTATGATTTTGAGGCTATCCTCAAGCCTACGGGTGTCAAAAACGGAGAGAATACTATCTTCACAAACGAACACATTCCTGGGCCGACAGCTTGACTGAGGAGGTGCGATGCTTTGTCAGCGATGACCCGAAGGAGTTGCTCAAGGATATGTTCCAGTACATCAAGGAAGTTGCCGCTAAGATTCAGCAGTACAACGTCTCGAAGTACGAGTCTTTGCTCCGCAAAATCATCAACGTCCATGGTTTGACTGACGCTGAGGTTCCTGTTCTAGACGTACAAGATGGATGATGTCAATGTTTGGATTCAGAACGGGGAGTTTGCTTGTTTCTTCGATTTCCACAGCAAGCTCACATTCGGTAAGAAGCGCTCGGATTATGGCAAGCTGAAGCAGTGCATTGGTCAGGTACCAGTATTCGGATTCAACTCTGGACGCTACGACATCAACCTTATCAAGGCGGACCTGTTTGCAGTCATCGGTACTGACAACATCACATCAGTCATCAAGAACCCTAGCTACATGTGCATCGCCACGTCAGACATGAAAATGCTTGACATCAGCAACTATGTTCCGGCAGGCACCAGCTATGCAAAGTACTTGTCGACATATCTCGGTGAGTGCAAGTGTGATGACAAGATTCGATGCGTCTGTGGCCTAGGAAAAGGCATCTTCCCATACGAGTACATTACTTCATTTGAGGTACTCAGTCAGCCGGAAGTCCCTCCTAAGTCGGCGTTCGACAGTGCTCTTCGTAGCACTAGCATCAGCGATGAGGACTATGTGCGGGTACAGTTCGTCTGGGAACACTATGACATGAAGTCAATCAAGGATCTACTCATTTGGTACAACAACCTCGATGTAGTACCCTTCATCAAGGCCATCAAAGCCCAGCGAGAACTATTCAAACGTTTCGAACTTGATATGTTCACTGATGGTGTGTCGCTACTTGGTCTCTCTGAGAAAGTCATGTATCAGACGTGCTTCAACAACCTCCAGCAACCAAGTAAGGAGCCTGCTGAAGCGTTTGACTTTCCCGCTAGTCGCTTAAGTGGATATAAGACCCAGGATGCTGATGCCGATCGTGAATTCAATATGACGCTAGAACACCTCAACGACTTGCTAGAGCGACAAAAGTACCTGTGTGGGCTATGCTACAAGCAACTCACAGCTGATACCGCCTCGGCTGACCGAATCAATAACAAGCTCGGACACATCGATGGTAATATCTTGATCAGCTGTGTGGGATGCAACGTTGCTCGCAAGAACATGTCGCTAAAGGGCTTCCGCCACAAGAAGCTACTTGAATTCAACTCAGACAGGTTGGTGTGCAGTATCGATAGAGAGGAGAATCTACACCAAGATGAAGGCGAACATTGCTGGTGGTCCTTCTATCATCTTCACCAGATACGCGAAACGCAACGAGACCAAGATTCGAGGGGGGTAGGATCTGCAAAAAGATCATCGGCTACGATGCTAATGCTCTGTATTTGTGGGCTCTTGGTAATGAGATGCGATGTGGACGGTTGACTACCATCGAAGCATACACAGGGATCGTCGATGATATTGTATATGACAAGATCTTTGGCTTCCTCGAGTGTGATATCCGTACACCAGAGCACCTCAAACCCTACTTCAGTGAAATGACCCCAATTTTCAAGAACACCCTCATCGACTGCAGCGATCGGAGTGTCATCGGTCATCACATGTTCGAGTACAACGAGGAGCGCAAGCAAAGCCGGCTCGCAAACTCATCGGGAGCTACTTTGGTGAGAAGATCCTCATTTATGCACCGCTACTCAAATGGTACATTTCTCATGGTATGGAGATCACCAAGACTTACAGCTTCATCAAGGCTAGCTCTCACAAGGCATTTGCACCATTCATGGAAGCCGTATCGAGCGCGCGACGAGAGGGTGATGAAAATGTTAAATCCATATGTAAGATCATTATTGAGAAGGTATCTGACTCTGATATGGATGATTTAGTCCAAGAGTTGAAAAAAATCATTACGAGCCCAAATCATTTGATGCGCTCATTATCGATAGATTCAAGAATGAATCGACAACCAATCCTAAGATTCATTTGGTTCTAGACTTGTTGACTAAGCTGAAAACGCTTAGTGAGGGTAGCAATAATAAGGCTATGGTTGCTGAGATGATGAAAGTGGTTGGTAATAGTGCGTTTGGTCGATCTGGCATGGACATGAGCAAGCACAAGGAGGTCAGGTATGAGTCGGACGATAAGGCAATCAAGGCCAAGATTGAGCACTTCACCTTCCATGGAATGGAAGAGCTGAATGATTCATGTGAATTCACTATGAAGAAGAGAAAGCTCAACAATACGAACCCAATTCATCTATCGATTGCAATCTATCAGCTCGCTAAGCTCCGTATGTTGCAATTCTACTATGATTGCATTGACTTCTACTTCGACCGTTCGGAATTCCAGTACCAAGAAATGGACACAGACTCGGCTTATATTGCGTTCAGCTGTGAGAAGCCATTCGTTGAGTGTATCAAGCCCGAGCTTCGTGAGCATTTTCAGCAGCATAAGTACGAGTGGTTCCCACGTGATTATAGCGAAGAGATGGCTCAGCTTGATCGCCGAACGCCAGGTTTGTTCAAGGATGAGTGGTCTGGTATCACTGTCCGCTAATAACTACATTGGCTACCTTCCAGACGAATCTTACAAGGTCAAGGTTTCAGCGAAGGGAGTCCAGCAGAGTGGTGGCCGCAATGGCGACGTCCTCAACCCAGATGGCTTTGAATCAGTTGTTCGCGATCGCATCACGCTACAGGGCACCAACAAGGGGTTTAGACTCAGTAAGGAGAGTAAGTCAATCATTACGTACACCCAGACTAAAACAGCTCTAAACTACTATTAGGACAAACGTCGTGTACTTGCGGATGGTATCACCACCGAACCGCTCGACATATAAGCAACTACCTGGCAGGGGATTTTTTTGTTTTATAACCATATAGAGCGATGGATCAGCTGTTGTCCATATTATACTATGACCCCAAAACGGGCTATGTGGGTGCCCAAGCCTTATACCAGAAGGCTAAAGAACTGGAGCCGAAGATTACGATGAAAATCGTCACGGAATGGTACTCAAACCAGAGCGATATTCAGCGATTTCAGGAGCAGAAGAAGCGATACGATAGGTTCAAAGTCGCATCGACTAACCCCAATTCGTGGCAGATGGACTTGGCGTTTTGGGAGAAAAGACCAATCTTGACTGCGATCAACATCAACTCTCGGCTAGGCTACGCAAAACTACTAACCAACAAAACTGGCCCGACCGTACTAGCAGCAATTAGGGTTTTTGTCCGCCTCCATAAGGTTGACATTCTCACAACCGATAATGGTTCAGAATTCATGAACCAACAGGCTCAGAAATTATTCAAAACTAAGAAAATTGATCATTTCAACAATGAGCCTGGAGATCACGCCAAAATGGGTAAAATTGAACGCTTCAATAGAACTCTGAAGCAGCGCCTTGTCAAAATCGAACCAAAGTGACTAACCCAGAAGCTCATAGCTGCTGTTATTGAGAACTACAACAGCACGACCCATCGGACGATTGGTATGACCCCCAACGAAGCTAAAGGTAAGGTAATTGAATCTGAACTAGTCCACAACCAGGCTGAAGCCGAGAGGATTGAAAACGAGTTCGAGGTCGGTGAAAAGGTTTTGTATCGACTAAAAAAGAAAACATTTGATAAAGAAGCAGCAAGATGGTCTAAGGCTGTGTATTCGGTGGTAGGTATTGATGGCTACCGCATCCAAATCAAGTCGGAAAACGGGCACACTCTTTACAAGGGGCCAAACGATCTAAAAATTGTTAAAGCAGAAACATCTGAAGCTACTATCAACAGGGGTGATATTTTAGAGGTGGAGAAGATTTTAGACCACAAAAAGATGCGGTCCGGCAAGTACAAGTATCTCATTCAGTGGGTCGGTAATGAACTTGACTCCTGGGAGCCACAAGATAATCTTAGATTAGTCAATAAGAACAAGAGATCAACCTTAGAGAATGAGTACTGGAAGTCGATAAAAAAATGAGTCGAACTAGCTTCGAAATAAGTTTAATAGAGCAATCCTCTGTAAGTGTTGACTCATCTATATCTATCAATCTATATTCCGAAAATAATGCTTAAAAATATATGACTTCATATATAGAATGTGTTGCAACTGCGTAGAGAATCAACGTGAGCTTGTACAGCTCCGAAGAAAGCTGTGGATAATTCAAGAGTTTAGTCGAATCAAAAATGAACTCAGAGATTTAGACCCGGTAGCCAATTTCCGGAAAACCGTGTGCAATCTACAGTACCGCGACCAGTTAGAAACGATATTTGGTGTGCCGTTTAATTGCATCAAGGATCGATACATCAATCTCCTCAATGAGCGAAACCGTATCTGTCATACGTATCAACCATTTAGGCATGACTCCGTTATGCCAAGCTATTGGTGAGTATGTATTTAGTCGATGCTAATATTTTTTTATGACTACCATGATATAGTTAGACGATGTTTCCCAACTTTACATCCATCGCTCAACGAGAGCAAAAGCGGCAGGAGCTACTCGAACGAGCTGAGCGCCGAGTTCGTCAAGCCAAGTCCAAGCGCCTTATGTACGAAGGTGCATCATGGGCTAGCGATATCGCGAATGGTATTACTACTGTTCCAAAGAAATCAACACAATCCGCTCAGTCTGATATTTCGGTTGGCCCTGACGAGGCTACGCCGGAAGAGTTAAAAAAAAAGTGTCAATATTGAAAACTCCCAAAAAAAAACCTGAGTCCTCAACAATGGTAGATGCTGAAGTTAATGCAACACCTGAAATGAACGATGCATCGACTACTGCAAAGCCTCAGACCGTTGATGCTTCCAGTACTGCTAAGCTCAAAACCAGTGATGGTTGGGTCCACGTGAGCCCCGATATGACTGATGTTGGAGTTGATAATAGTGCAAGAATGACAGATGCTGGCGTTGGCCCTGATAGTCCACTGCCGCAAAAGCCCGTCGAAGAGGATTTGTTCGACGAAGGCAATGCTGAGATGAAAAATCAAACAAAGTCAAAGGAAGCGGTCGCTAAAATCTTCGAGGTTTACCCCATCCTTGCAGAACTAAATATTCACCCTATTGCTTCCAACGGCCGGCAGCTTACTAAGTATTATATTGGGATGGATGGTGTACAGTAGTAAACTGAGAAAATATGTACTAGTTCCGAGCATTGATTGGTCTGAGACGTATGACCATATTGGTGAGGTATTAATTAATGATGTCAGATTCCTCGCATACGTCAATGAGAAGGAGCGACGTAATGAGATGGGTAAAGAGGACAAAAATAGCGCAAACCAGGTTCGGCAAAATATTGACTCAAAAAGAAAAAGAATCAATGCCTCAGAAGGAGATTATTCAAACCGCTCTAAGCAGAGACTTGACGACAGTTTTGTGTTCGATACTGGAACATCCACAAGATCCGATCAAATGGACAGCAAGCTCAAATTATTTTGGACAATTAGCAAAAATAGGGAAGTCCTTGAATCTAACGGATTGATAAAGAAGATTGTACCAATTCTTAATGGTTCCGCAAAATCTTCTCCTATTGACAAAGATGGCTATGTTTGGATCAATGGCAATAGCATTATCGTTTACGGGAAAGATAGCGATCGTGTGAAGCAAGCAATCACTCAGAAAGTGAACTGGATAATGACATTCCAATCTTTCATTAATATGACTAAAGCCAGGGGCCTCGAGTTAGAACTAGTTGGTAGCGATGAAACCAAACACATAAATGATTTTACCCCAGCTAATGGTGAAGCTCAGCATGGGTTAATGAGTGGTATTGATAAAGACATGGACCCAAGCCTATCAAACGCTGATAACGACGCCAAGAATATCTTAACTGATTACTACAGCCAGTTGCACGCTAACAGTATTGATATTCCATTTCGGCTACAACCAATCGTGAAAATCAACGGTGTTGTTAAGTCCCATCCATCATACTACTTTGGGCAGCCATCGGGGTCTAGACCCCTAAATATTTTAAATCGTGAAAACAAAGCACACAAGCAGGTGAGTGGTGTAGCTTGGAAGGGGCTAATGAAGAATATCATGTGGATGGATACCTTTTCGTCCCTACTCAACGGGGTTGAGGACTTGGACCGCTATCTTAATGAGGTTGAATACCCCTTCCCATCGAGCGATGAATAAGCAGCTAAGATACTTGAAAAAAAGGAGCTTGATAAAAAAAGACGTAAAAACCTGGATGCTAATCTTGAAATATTGAATGAGGCTATTCTAAAGTCTGTACACGATATTAGACAGCAAAGCGTTGAAGAGTATGAATACGATGACAGCTTGCAAAAGCTTCATGATGAGTCAGAAGCAGCTTTTTAGACATACGGTGAGGCTCAGAAACGCTATGAAGAAGCAAAAGAGGCTGTTTGAGGGAATAACTCAAAAGCACCGAGATCGGTGTTGAAGGCAGCTACATCAGCTATGAAGGCGACAAAATCGATATATCAAACGAAGGCTAAGCGATACGCCGAGGCAAGCGAGATATCCGGCAGTGGCGTTAAACGAAAGCTTCAAGGTCGAGGATTGCGCGGTGCAGGTGTTGCCCCGCTGGAAGGTGAGGCCGTACCTACAATCTCAATGAGATCCAAGGATTAGCAACGCCGTCAGCCTACACATACAAGCAGATCGGAAGCAAGTATATTCGTATCCCCGACCTTGATGCTAAAAAGCTCGTGATCGTTCAGCCGAATCGGCGTAAAGGTGGTCCTAAGTGGGAAATCAGTGATAGCCTCCTAGCCATGATCAAGGCACTTGTCTATAAGAACCGTAGCGATCAATCCGCTTACGATAAGCTCAGCGTTGAAGATAAGAAACTGTTCAAGGAGGTTCTATCGATTACTCATCTCCAATACAGCTTCCACGATAAGTTAGTGGATCCTCTAGATACGCTTAGGGCTGAATACGATAAGCTAAAAGGAGAGCTACAACTCGGAAATGACAACCCCAGTATCATCAAGCAGCTCAAGTCTCTCACGGTGGATATGTACAGCAGTCGACTGATTGATGATAAAGAGTTCAAAGATATTATCACCCGTTTATTATAAAACCATGTTCTTCTTCAACTCGCGCATTATATCCAGTTCCGGAGGCAGCTATGGTGACAATAGCGACCTCAACGTCGCTGAGTTGAAAGCTATCATGAAGAACCTCATCATTCATGATCGTCCCCAGAAGACCCAAGCCGCTGTGCGGGCTACTGACCTCGACAAGTCGACCAAGAAGGTGGAGGCATCTACCCAAACGGAAGGCGGCCGAGTCTGGGCTTACCAGCCAAAAAAAAGTCAAAGTCTGTGAAGACATTTGCTCTATAGAGCAGTGCGGATATACTTAGATGTCTACGTCTGTTTTCTTCTCGCGATAGAGTCTGATTTTTTTTTATCTCCGATATCGATAGCCATGACAGCATTCTTGCACTATGTACGTTGTACATTGGGATATAAGCATTATTCCCTATCGAAACCACTCCAGCGTGCATCGTTATTGAACCGATGACTTGGCCAGTTTCAGGGTTAGTCATGTTCTTGTTGATCGTTTTACTTGGTCCGCAGCCCATGATACTCTATTACAACGAAGTATTCAAGATCTGCTCTATATTTATCGGTGCGAAATTATCCCTGAGCCAATACCATATATAACCCTCTCGTGGAATTCGACAATTCGATCACATTGTAGTTGATCAGTATCAACGACATTAGCGTTAGTAGTCTGAGGGCAAGCGGTCTTCGCCACGAACTGGGTTTGACATATACCATTCTATATTTACTCAGACATAATCGCTCTCAACTCATTGAATTCAGCTTTGAGATTATTGATTTGGCCTTGCTGTTCTTGGATAGATTTACACAGTACCGAGGTTAAACTGGCGAGATCGATTCCCCATGGATTCACTGGAAACCCATCCGGATTAAGCTCATCGTTTGCCCCGATATCTACTGCTTCTGGTATGACCTTACACAACTCCTGCGCGATATAGCCAACATGGACAGTCTGCTCTTGAACCATCCTGAATTTTCTTGGTCTCATTCTCATAAGGCTTGCCAAACCATAGGGACAGTCTACAATGTCCGCCTTCAACCTCTCATCGCTTGCATTGGTATAGCTTCCTCCACGCACCGGGACATAGGCTGTCCACGCGTAATTAGCATCGCAGTTTCCCAACCTGATAGCTCCTACGGTTGAATCAGTACCAATCGCTGGATAGTCAGTCTGAGACCAATTGAATCGATACCTAGCAAATACATCGCCGCCTCCCTTTACGTGCATGAAATTATTCGCCCATACCTCTCCGCCTGAGTGAATGGTTGCTTCTGGCGACCACGTACTCATACCAACTCCCAGTCTTCCTGAGCTGTTTAGATAAGCTTGAGTTGTGTTTCCAACCATGAACCTTAGCGGGTCGCTCGTAGTGGTGCCTAGAGCTACACCACTACTTCCTCCCGCGACATCGTTGTATACCTGAATTTCAAATTCGATTGGAGTAGTAGCATCGTTGGCTATACGCATTGCGCGTTGCCAAGACCCGCTTAGTAAATTCGCGCTCGAAACTATATCTATGTTTGCAGTACTGGTAGCTGATCCAAAGCGAATGTATCCTGCTTGAGTGATTCTCATACGTTCAGTCATTGGTGATAATGCATTAGCTCCTGACCGTGTACTGATTGCAAAATCAGCCATTGAATATTGAAGACTCGTAGCGGTTCTAGTACAATATAGATTAACGCTAGGGGTGTACGTTGTCATATCACTAGTACCTTCAATCGTGAACGATAATCCGGCCTGAGCGCCAACCGTATTGCTTTGATTACGAATCATGAGATTAAAATTAGAGGCACGCGTTGTTGATGTAAATGATGTCCCGGCCGCAATCTGATATTGGGTAGAAGTAGTGGATATCAGATTGGTTGACGTTAGAGATGAGATACCTGATGAGATGCTACTATTAGAGTCTAGTACAAGAGCCTTTGTTGCTTCTGCAGTTCCTGCTCCGGTGGTAAGATCTAGATAGTTCAGCTCAACGGTAGATGCTGTGCATCCAGCAAGCTTGTTCAGCTCCGCACCTGTAGCATTGAGAGTATCTCCCCTGAGTTGAAGCGTAGTAGGATTGATATTCAAGGTCGTTGCATTCATAGTTTGAGTACCTGACTTACTAATCGTATCACATGTGATCGTAGGCGATGATATTGAAGTCGAAGCTATAAAGTTTCGTGATATGGTTAGATCACGAATGCCTGAGTAATCTTTCGTACTATTGAGAACCACAACGATACTGGCTGAAGCGCCCCCTTCGATAACATTGAGAAAGTAAGCATGATTGAAATTTATCCAAGAACTGACTCCATCCCAAAATTTCACATTCGGAATGAATAAACCGGTTCCACCAGCGCTAAGGGTTAGATTGCTAAGCGTACCTAGACTAGTAATATTAGGCTGAGCAGCGTTTTGTAGCGTTCCTGTTATCGACGTCGCTGTGAGCGAGCTCAGGGTTCCTAGGCTGGTAATGTTGGGCTGAGCAGCTGTTGTTAGCGTACCCGATACATTACCCGAGCAATTTACAGCGGTTAGAGTACCTAACGGTGTTATATTAGGCTGAGCAGCAGTCTGTAGCGTACCAGTAATGTTAGTTGCAGTTAGCGAGCTAAGACCTGTAATGGATCGACTTGCACCAGTAAAGGTTAAACTGCCTCCGATAGTCAATCCAGTAAGCGTACCTAAGCTGGTGATATTTGGTTGAGCAGCCGTCGCTAGCGTTCCATTGATGTTTCCACTCACGGTGAGCGACGAGAGTGTCCCTACACTAGTTACGTTGGTCTGAGCAGCAGTTGCCAATGTACCAGATATGTTTCCACTCACGGTGAGGGACGATAGCGTGCCTAAGCTAGTAAAATTAGGCTGAGCCGCTGTCTGCAGCGTGCCAGTAATCGACGTTGCCGTCAAACTGCTAATAGTAGCAATTTCACCTGATGCACCAAGTACCAGAGCTTTGTTGATAGCGGCAGTACCTGGAGTAATATCAGCTACATACGTTGGTACGCCTGAAACGGAAGCACCATTAACAGTTAAGCTACTACAGCTTAGTGCTCCAAGACTGCTGATGTTCCCACCACTTCCAGGGACAAGCGCTACACCAGGTGATGCTACGCCTTGAGAGATACCGGTAATGTACGTCAAGTGATAGTCATACTTGTTCAGATAAAGAGTCTGAGCATAGTCATACGTTAGAAACCCGCTGGCATCCAATTGGAGAAAGAATGCCGGATTATAAATCGGCGATGTGAATATCGGGCTAGGATAAGAAAAACCTGAACTCATCTTTGTTTGATCCTATATAGTTTAGACGACAATCATGAGCGGTATTCCAGATTTCGGAGCTTCAATCCCTAAAAAATTCAAAAGCGTCTCTATGGGTGATATTCCTGCACTTGACATCAAAGCGCTGTTTAGAATGGTGGTTCTGGGGCCATCGTTCTCAGGGAAGAACAACTTATGTATGTTCATCCTCAAGCATTCTCCTCACGTATTTGCTCATCTAACGATCATTGCTCGTAATCCTCACCAGGAGTTATATGAGTATCTTCGTGATAAGCTTGATGGCTTTATCACATTCGCCGACCCTGACTCGCCTCCGAGTGTTGAACGGGTACGTCATACACCAATTAATTCCAATAAGCCTGAGCTCGTCATCATCGATGACTACAGCAACGATAAGCTTCTTCAGAAGAATTTGTTCTCACATTACTTCACTAGAGTGCGCCACTTCAAGCTATCAACCATCTTCTTGAGCCACAGCTACTTCGCAACGGACAAGATGATCAGATTGAACTCAGAGTACGTAGCGATCCTGAAAGCTAATTCTAAGCGAGACCTCCAGATGGTTGTGAAAGATTTTAATATCAAGGGAGTAGATGAGCGTTCAATCATCTATTATTACAACAAAGCCACGGAGCGAAAGGGCGAAATGCTCTTCATTGATTCGGTCAAGGGTCAGATCACGTATAACTTCGATAGACCGATTCGTATCGAGGACTAATTCCAATTTATCAAACAAAAATATGCCTACAAACATATAATCAATATGTCCAGCTTTATCAAACTCGACAGCACCAATCTGGTACAAAATGGAACCAATTCAACCTGGAAATACTCCTTTCCCGGATCGGCGGCTGACTTCCGCGATGTAGTATGTGCCATTCAATCGATTTCGATGTATAACAGTGAGTATAACATTGATTCAATGCAATTTCAGAACACAACGTTCAAAATCGAAGTACCTACCGCTGCAACTACATCCACAATCAGTGTATCCCTCCCTGATGGTATTTATTCGTATGACGATATCAACCGAAGCATTCAGACCGCTTTTGTCAATGCTGGGGCGTATCTAATCGATCCGTCGGGGAATAACGTATTCTATATCAAAATGAGTGCTAACAGTGTCTATTACGCTTGTCAGCTTGATTTCTCTCCTACGCCTACAACTCTACCAACTACCGGTTGAACATGGACCAGACCTACCTCCGGTTTATACTCCTCTGGTGGTACTGGATTGCCGACTACTACTCGCGTTCCTCGACTGATCATCGATAATGCTGAATTCGGTAAAGTAGTTGGTCTCACAGCGGGTACATACCCCTCCACATCAGCTACTGTTGCAAGTGCTGTTCGATAGACTAACCGGAGAGGTTCTAGACTTCACTACAGCGTAAGTAAAAAAAAGATATTTTTTAGTTCAGTTCCTTGCGTAGCTTTGGACACTTGTCAATCACGAATTGACTTTTTCTTAGCCAATCGAGATAGCCTGGATCCAATTTACTGGTCTGCTGTAAAGATTTGCCTCGATACTTACCCCACGTCATCATATAGGAGTTATCGTTATTTAGGAATCTTGAGTGAAGAATTTTTTTCATTTCCTCACTAATGTTGAGACTGGATTGGTTGTGAATCCAACGACAGTATCCAGGATCATTCTTGAATACATCCTCAATGGATTGACCTTTGTATTTTCCGAAAGATAGTTCGATCGTCATGTTCTATGTGTGGGTATCTATATACATAGCCTCTTAATTTTTTTGAAAAAAATTAATTCTGAAAATGACGTCGTAATGTGCCAGTAAATATTGGGAGTTTCATCTTACCCTCGCATGTGCGATCCTGCACGACTACAGGGTCGCGCGTCTGGTCGCTGGCTAAGGGACGCCTCCTTGAGCTCTGAGGTGGTTGAGAGGTCGTGTTGGTAAAACGGACGACTATCCACAAAGATCGTTCTAGCACCGTTCTCGGAGGTAAATTACGGTAAGAAATTATGAAAATAAAAAACTGCCGGCGTAATGTTCTATTGGTTTTATCAATATAGTTTGAACGAGCGGTCCCGAACCGCCCTAAGATCCAAAAGACGTGGCTCTCGCTATAAAGTGGGCGTCGTCAAATCAACGTCTATTAGATCTGACCGGTTCAGAGGTTCTAAAACTACCCTCATATCGAAAAGACGTGGCTCTCGCTCTCAAGTGGTCGAGAGGGGTCGTCGTTGAAATCGCTGCTGTCCCGAAAGAAGGTTTCAGGAATGTTCTCGGTGGTAAATTACGGTAAGGAAAAAAACTGCCGGCGTAATGTTCCATGACCCACTACTAGTGCTTCTCAGTGCCATGGTCACTGTTGCACTACGTGTAACTACGGGCCTGCTAGGCTTGATCTTGGCAAGAATCATGCAAAAGTACTTGACACGTTGGGGCCGGGTTCGAGCATCCTGTCACCGTTGTATGTAGAACTTGTGCCCCCTCGTCATGGTTATGGCGGCTGCTCGGTTCGCTGGCAGGCACATTTTGCCGCTTCCTGCTCAAATGACAGGCAAACATGCAAAGGCTCACGTACCCCTACAGTAGCGTCTGGTTTAAGCGGCCTTCTATTTGAGCTTGATTAACATATGTAGTGAGACGTGCCTGTATGTCGACCGTCTTTGAGTGTTGTTGTTGCTTTTGCAACTGGGGTGTGGAGTCTGCAATCGTTTTCCTTGTCCTAGAGTTGGGGATCAAAGCTCCGCCTGTGCTGTGGGTATCGTAGATGGTTGTAGTGCTTGTTTTTGCCATCAACTTAGCCGCTCGGAGCGCAGTTCCAGCAGGTGAACCCCACTGCACTGAGAAAATCGCGTTCAAGTCCTTGGCGAGCGCGGCTACTGGGCCCGTTGCTTGAATGTCAGCCTTGAGTTGTTGAAGCTCCACTTGTAGTTTCTTGTCAAGACTATCAATGCGGAGATACGTCGAGCCCGGGGTAGTCATCACATTGAGCTCTGTCAACCCTTGGTTCAGCGTTCGTGCTGCGGCGTCCGTCGGTGTGTTTGTTAGCCCCAAGTAGAGACTTCCTGCTTTTCTGGGAATCCACTGTTGAGAGGCCGTCTGACCCACCCTCCCGTGGTCAATTTGTCCTTAGTGGTGTGCGTGCTGAAGTGGATGTTCCAGACATCTAGGTTTGGAGCGTCTTCCTCTTCGTTCAGCGCCATCATGATGCTGTTGCAAATTTCAAGACAGAAGCCTTGAATTCGCTTTGCCGGTTGCTGTTTCCACGCGTAAGCAATCGCTCGTACTTGGTAGGCTCCTGCAGTCTTGACGGCCGCCCTGGTCTCTCTTTCGTTGGTCATTTTCTCCTTGAAGACTGCGTCATTGCGAAGCCTCCATAGTAGCGCTGGTGTCACAGTTGACCAGATTCGCCACAAAATCTCCATTGCTTCTGTGTGATGTGGGGTCCATCGGCCGATACACAGCTGAGCTTTAGCCAAAAAAGCACACGAAGTTCTGCTATTTGCGGTGGTTGGGTCGTGTATCCCATCCACTTGTTGATCCACGTCATCCACGCGGCCTCCGCTTTTCTGCAGCCCCACAAAATGTGGTTAATTGTTTCAGTGAGGCATTGACAGTCCGGATCCGGGCAAGCGCGGTCGTCAGGCCGCCCGCTGTGGCCCCTACAGTAGCGTGATGAATACTTCTCCGGTCCGCTAAAGAATTAACAGTTCTCTAATCAGACTATATATTGCGTTCTACTGCTTCAACAGAGCTGTAGCTGCCCTTAAATTTAAGCTCTGGATCTGGTGTATCACGTAGTATTTTTGATAAATCCATTTTCCCGCCCTTTCAGGTAGTTATCGGGCCGTTTAAACAATCCGTTTCCACAGGTGTGAGGTTTAAATTCGCTGCGCCATCAAAAATGATCAGATTAGAACTTGGAAATACACATGAGAAAGCGGAAAGAGATTTTATTCCTGTGATATAATGTCGTAAACAATTGAATATTCCAAGGCAAGAAAAACAGCCAATAGTGTTTGAGGTTTTTTGCATACAAATCACTGATGTTAGAGTTTTGTCCAATGAAGTGTGGTACATAGAGGTACTTTGACCAATCATACATCGAGATGCTTTGAGGTTTTTTATGAAAAAAACCTAACTGTTAATTCTTTTCCGGACCGGTCCCAACCGATTTGAGGGTCCTGGCTCACAGACATGATCTGCTCTCAGCGGGCAAGCAAGCAATGGCTTCGTCCGGTTGTGGGCGTCAGTGGCGCGATGGGGCCCCCATTGGGGCAGGTCAGCATGCCAGAGTCTAACAGTGAAAACGCCACGAAGATCAGAGGACACGCTGTCCAATCTCGAATGTCATCATTTCTCGTTAAATACTAGTACCGTGCGGTGACTATCCATTGGATACATTCGTGAATTTCACGAGACTGCAGTAGCGCGATGGAGTCCAGCAACTTCCTTCGTCGCAGCAGAGATAGCCATCACTCTGCACGATATCGCTTTCTTGACCAAGTCGACCACGATGACGCCGAAGGATGCGCCGACGCCGCATCGGAGACCAAGACCAGTCGTCGCCCAAGCAGCGGCTTTCTCAGCCCTGCTGACCTGCTGAGCGCTCCGTGGTTCGGGTGGCTGTCCGTCTACGCCTTCACGCTCTTCTGCTTCTCCGCCAGTCGTTGGCTGGCGCTGAGAGAGGTCATCATGATGTACAGCAGCGCCAAGGACTACGTCTTAAGCGTGAAGCTCGCTTCGATGGGCCTTGGTTTCGTGGAGGACTTGGTCTGCACCACCTACTTCGTGTGCGCACTGTGGCTGTTTGACTCCCTGAAGCGCACGGTCGGCGACCGGTTCGGCGCTGAAGGCGGCAAGCGGAGGTGCGTCCTGAAGCCTCAGACGGTCGGCTCGCTCGCGACGTTTGTGGTGTCGTGGCTGCTGTTCTTCGCCTTGATGACGCCCTTCGTCGCGGACTTGCTGCTCGTGGTGAACCGCGACATGCGCTTCACGTTCGACCTCGTGACGATGGCGATCAACGAGAAGGAGTTCGCGAGCGCGGCCCCGATATCGACCGAGGAGATCCACCGAGGCTACGTGGGGGCGGGCGTGCTGGTGGCTGTCACGACGCTGTTTGCGTGTGTGCGTGTGAAGGCTGCGTGGGCTGATCTGTCGGTTTGGAACCCGACGCACGTAGTGGCGGCTGCGGGTGGTCTTAAGTACATGGAAGTCGCTCTAGAAGAGGACGCAGATAGGCTGGAGTCGCCCAACACCAAAGATCAGGGCGTTCGCAAGCTTTCCTGTGTGCACTATAACGCTATCTACCACCACGGTTTGCGGGTAGCTATCATCCTCGTGGGTACCGTAGTAATGCCCGCCGTTGCAGTCGCGCTACGCTGCGCATGTTCCCCGCTGGTAGCGTACACCGGTATGAATGCGACACTTAACGAGTTGTTCGGCCACGCCTTTCAACCCGCACCGACAGACACAACATTTACAACAGTGAAGGGCGACAAACCGTGGGCCGAAACGTATATCCACCCAACTGAGAAGTACGAGCTGTTTGGAGACGATTCACTTTACCGACGCACCACCGGCTTCCAGGGGGATCTCGCTTTCGACGTCAATATCTCCAACGAGAACCCTCCCAACGTCCTGGTCATCGCAGTCGAGTCCTTCCGCTACCAAGACTCTCGTTACCTGGTCGGAGAGGAAGACCCGTCCAACCTGTTCAAGGGAACGAACATGACCATCACGCCGAACTTCGACAGGTGGGCCAAGCGCAGAGTGGCTCTCCGCAATATGTGGTCGAGCACCCCAAAGAGCAGGTCTTTGGAGAGTCTGCTATTCGTGCAGATTCCGTACGACAGCACTGTGAAGACAGGCATCACCGGCGGAAGGAAGGAGACAAAGCTGTCTGGTTTACCCCAACTCTTCAAGGCCAAGGGGTACGAAACATTTTTCACGACGGGGTGCCCGACGCGCTTTGAGAACTGGGATGTGTTTCTTCCTACCCACGGCTTTGAGACCGTCTTGGAATCCAAGGAAATGAAGCTTCTGGCTGAGAGTAAACTCGGTATTCCGCGTGGAGACTGGTCTGGCAAAGCACGTCGTGGGTTCAAGTGGGGGGTCCACGACGATATCAACTTGCAGCTTTTGGGTGAAATGTTCATTGACAAGACGAGGGAGCAGCGAGAGCGAGTTGCACGGGGTCTACCCAAAAGGCCATTGTTTACCACGCACTACACCATTTCCAGCCATGCGCCTTTCAAAGCACGCCCGGCATGGTATGCTAAGGCCGACAAGCCAGACTTCTCCGCGTTCTACAAGGGGCAAAAACACTCGACTATGATCAAGAACTACCTCGAAATGCGCTACTTCACGGACATGCAGCTGGGTAAATTCATGGACCGCATGGAGAAGGAGGGCGTCCTCAACGACACCATCGTCGTCATCGTAGGCGACCACGGCCAAGCGCCTGAAGCTGACGTTACGAACACGCACGAGGAGTCTGTGACCCGTGTGGCAGGCGCTATCATCGGTTGGGTGAAGCTGCTCGACTTGTGATCGAGGACGCCGTTGAGCACTACGACATTCTCAACACGTTGGCAGATATCACGGGGCTGCCGGAGGGAGGGTTCGTGCAGACTGGCGTTGGGCGCTCACTCAAGCGCAAGGTTCCGTTTGGCGAGCGCGTGGTGTACAGCAACGACCCGAGCCGCGAGATGGCGATCGTGCGTGGCCACCAGCGGCTTCGCTACGACCAAGGTTATTGAGTCGATGATGCTACACGATACTGAAGCTGATCATGCCATGAACGTCGACCTCTTTCCCGATCTTTCACCCGAAAAACAAGCAAAATGGAAGACCTCGCGTGACAGTGGACGAAGGCTTGCAGCTTACTTTAAGCAACGGTGTGATGCAAACTGCTTGCTCGCTGCCACTTGTAGTGTGTAAGAAAGCTAGACCCAAGAACAATATCATTATGAACCAAAATCTGACAACAAGAAGCTGACCCAACTCGACTCTCCAACATCTTAGATCCAAGTTGCCGCAACGTACCAAGTCCTTCGCGGTTAACGGCGATTCCCTATTTTCTGGGCTCTCTGTACACGTCTACCTCAAGCAGTCGACCTCGAGGCGTAGGACCCGCCAAATTTCCGGCGATTGCGGTCCCAGACGCTTTACCTTTTCCATAGCTCGGCGTAAGTCCGAGGAATAGGCCCAGGGGTCATCCGGACACCCAAACAATTGCCCCCACGTCACGGAGGACTGCGGAGGAGGACATCAAGTCAACGAAAGGTAACTTATTGTACCAGTACGGTACTGGTGTGTACCGGTACTGGCAGTACCGGTAGACACGCGCCACCCGCACCAGTCAAGTTGACGGTCAACTGACTCAGTTGTTAGTCTACGAGTCACACCTGCAGGTGCGACTCGTAATCAGCACCATCGCCAACCGATGCAACACTAACCCCCGGCAAAAGCTCGGCAGCTTTGCCATCCACAAGCGAAGCCAGGAGGTTGAGCTTCGTGAACTTGTACAGCCTTGAAGATAAGCTTCGCGATGGGATATCCACTCCACCGCATTCTAACAGCAAAATAATCTCCAGCCGAACAGTCCGCGAACCAGAGTTTACATTGGCGGACGTAATCTGGTCTGCTGCACTGCAGAGCTGACTCCGAGGCTCGTGGACTCACTTGTGAGTTTGCAGCCTCCCCTCGTCACCCCACGCCATGGAAGCTCTCGGCTTACTCGCCGGCTCAAGGGATCACCAAGAGACTCGATGTCGGTTCCCGGAATCTGTGGACGAGGACGACAAAGCGTTTGTCGGTGACGAGGCGTCGGAGACCAAGGGCGTTCGTCGAAGGAGACAGACCAAGGAGATGCTGACGCTCGCGGAGCTCGCTGCGATGCCCTGGTGTGGCTGGTTGTTCGTCTACGCGTTCGTGCTGTTCTGCTTCTCCGTCGCTCGATGCCTCACTCTCCATGATCTCGTGGGCATGTATGGCAGCCCTCAGGACTACACGTCGGGCTTGAAGACTGCAGCGTTGGGACTCGGATTTCTGGAGGACTTTGTCTGTACGACCTACTTCGCAGGTATCCTGTGGCTGTTTGATACGCTGAAAGTCGAGGCTGTTAACCGGCTCGGTCCGAACGAGTTCGTCACGCGTGTCGTCGGAGATGCCACCACGTACTTTGTGTCGTGGCTGCTCTTCTTCTTCATGATGGCACCGTTTGTTGCCGATATGCTGCTCGTAGTGAACCGAGACATGCGGTTCTCGTTCGACTTGCTGGCCACGTTAATCCGGGAGCGAGAGTATCTGAGCGCGGCTCCGATCTCCAGCGAGGAAATCCACAGAGGGTACAAGTACGGCGCGACGTTGGTGATGGTCACTACGCTCTTTGCCTTTATCCGCTTGTGGGCTAGTTGGGCGGATCTCGCTCGGTGGAATCCTACGCTCTTGCTGAACCTTGGAGCTGAAGCAACCGCTGCGAAATCTGTCAAAGGCGCCAAGTACGAGGGTCTTGCGCTTGAAGAGGGCGCAGATAACAACGCAGTCGGCAAGCTCTCACTCGTAAGGGAACGACTCTTGGACCGAGAGCGCGTCCTAGCCGTCGTTGTCGTCCTTACGGGTCTTGTAGCCATGCCCGTCGGTCTTATGGCGATCAGCTCCATGTGCTCTCCGCTGGTCGTCTACTGTGGATTGAACGCTACCCTGAACGAGCTGTTCGCCCACTCGCTGCAGCCAGTAGCCACGGATGCCACGTTCGTGAATGAATTCGGCGACAAGCCCTGGGTCGAGACGTTTATCCACCCGACTGAGAGGCACACACTCTTTGGCGCCGACTCACTATACCGACGCACCACGGGTTTCCGTGGGGATCTAGCGTTCGACGTCAAGGTCGCAAAGGAAAACCCTCCTAACGTGCTGGTCATTGGAGTCGAGTCTTTCCGCTACCAAGACTCTCGCTACCTTGTCGGAGAAGAAGACCCGTCCAACCTGTTCAAGGGAACGAGCATGACCATCACGCCCAACTTCGACAAGTGGGCCAAGCGCGGAGTGGCTCTACGCAACATTTGGTCCAGTACGCCCACGAGCCGGTCGCTGGAGAGTTTGATCTTCGCACAGGTTCCTTATCACAGCAACGTGAACACAGCCATCACCGGTGGAAGGAACGGCACGGAGCTCGCTGGTTTACCTCAGTTGTTTTCAGCCAAGGGGTACGAGACCTACTTTACGACCGGGTCGTCGATCAAGCTTGACAATTGGGACATCTTCCTGCCCACTCACGGCTATGAGGCGGTGTGGGATAACCACAAAATCGTCGAGTTCGCTGAAGCCAACTACAACATTTCCCACGACGAATGGTTCGGGCCTGAGCGTCGCGGATTCCGCTGGGGGGTTCACGACGATGTGAGCTTCCGAGTTCTGGGCGATCTGCTCATGAACAAGACGAAGGAGCAGAGCGAACGCGTGGCCAGGGGGCAGACGAAGAAGCCCTCGTTCATCACGCACTACACCATCTCCAGCCACGAACCGTACAAGAAGCGCCCGACTTGGTACGCGAACGCCACGAAACCCGATTTCTCGGCCTTTTATGACGGCCACACGCGCGCAGACCACATTAAAAACTACCTCGAGATGCGGCACTTTACGGACGTGGAGCTGGGCAAGTTCATGGACCGCATGGAGACGGCAGGCATCCTTAACGACACAATCGTCGTTATCATGGGCGATCACGGCCAAGCACCGGAGGTTGAGATGAAGAACGCCCACGAGGAGGCGGTGACGCGAGTCCCAGCCGCCATCATCGCCGAGGGACGGCTCGGAGACTCTGTAGGCCTCGTGATCGAAGACGCAGCCGAGCAGTACGATATCCTCAACACGCTGGCGGACATCACGGGTGTACCGGAGGGAGGGTTCATCCAGACTGGTGTCGGGCGCTCGCTCAAGCGCAAAGTCCCCTTCGGCCAGCGAGTGGTTTTCAGCAACGACCCGCTGCGCAAAATGTCCATCGTGCGTGGCAACCTGCGCCTGCGCTACGACGATATCATCGACTCGGTCATGCTGCACGATACGGAGGCAGATTACGGCATGACCCAGGATTTGTTTGCCCTCATTTCTCCTGAAGAGCGAGCTGAGTGGATCGCTTGGCGCGACAGAGGACGAAGAATTGCTTCCTACTTCAAGCAGCGCTGGGACGAGAACTGCCTGCTTGCCGTCAACTGCACAACGACGGAAGGCGCGTGATAATTTGCATTGTATTGTTTAATATAAGCAACGATAATAACGTTAAATGCTACGATTGACAATACTTAATGCTTATACTCCCTAAATCCTTTTCGGTTTACATCGGCTAAGAAGCACTCTCGACTTCCTTGAAAACTCGCAAGGATTGGCTTTCGTGATCTCAACTCAACCCCATATCGACGGCATTTGACGACAAAGAGGAAAGGGAAAGATAAGGGCCGAGGCTTTACGTCGTTAAGCAGCACCACGAGACCTACATGTATTGAGACCGCGAGAAAAGCTGAAACTTACTAATACGAACGGTTTTCACCTCCGAACTCGAGGAGACGCGCCCAATATGGGGAAGGCATCGCGACGCAAGCAACTGGATGAGCAGAGGAAACAATTTTTCGCCATTCATGGCGATGGCCGCAGCGCCGAGGACCGAGCGAATGCTCGAGCCATGCTCGATGCACTGCAGAAGAAGCTGGATGACGACGCGCTGAGAGAAGACGGTTCGTTCATGGTGCTCATTCATCCATTGGAGGGGTCACTAGTCTGGATGTTACAATGTTTTGCTCTACTGTGCAGGCTTCTACTTCGTCGATGGCAAATATGTGGATTCTCGACGTCCTCGACTGACTTCGGGCATGAAGACCCGAGCGTTTGAGACCCACCAAAGCAGCGTCACGGACGTCGCAATCGTTCATGTTGCTGCGGGTCCCAAGTGTACAACGGAGCTTATGATTCTATTCACCTTTGGACTGGACTGGTGAGTTGTAGCGGCACTGTCAGAAGACAACAAGCAGTGCTGGTTCCCTTACGCTTTTGCATTGTTTCTTACGATGATAGCATTTCTATCTGGAACTTGAGCAACGGGAAGTTGCTCAGCACTCTGGACGTATCTTCATCCCTCTCGCTGTTCATCTGCGGTGCGGCCGCTCTGTCTAAAATCTCCGAGCTCGACACCATCGTGTTTGCGTTTGCCACGTGTAAGTTCGTAGTGTTGGTGCTTGTGCGGTGAAGTAAAGTTGTTTGCTGGCTAACGCATGGATGTGTTGGGTACACAGACAACGAGCCGATTGCTCGCTGCTTTGACTACCAGAAGAGTATGATCACTCCAGCCGAAACCTCAGCGAGTACATTCGACGTGGCGAGTCATTATTGCACGGGCCACCAGCAAGCAATCTCTTCGATGGCATTCAGTCACGATGGCCAACTACTTGCAACTGCCTCTTGGGATTCGACGTGCATGCTCTGGAAAGTCTCGACCGCCACACAGTCCGACATACCACGAAGATCTTGTTCTGGCCCAATAAAGGCAGATGAGGGGGTTCATTTGACGCTCTTGATGATTTTACCCGTTCATGAGGAGGGGGCTTCGTGTCTCGCGTTCACGGTCGATGATCAGGCTCTGGTTACTTGCGATGGGTGTGTCGTAAAGCTATGGGATGTATCTGATGCATCGACGGACAACCAGGACGAGGGAAACAAATTGAAGATGTCGTTGTCATCTCTCAGTGAACAACTTGACGGGTGGCAGCGCGCGATCCCGTTCTCGTTCTCCATCGAGTCGTCGACAAACCTCTTCGCGTTTGATGAATCCGTGACCGCTCTAGTCCCGAACCACGAGTGGATGAATTTCCGTGAGCGTGCGGAGACGCTGACGCTGCTTGCTCCCTCTCAAACAGAAGGCGAGCGGAACGACGCAATCGACATCCGGCAGTGCGTCGACCACATCATTGAAGAGATCGACCCAAGCCAAGATGAAGCACAAAAGCTCCTCAATGCTCTTGTCAGCAGTAAGAAGGACGCAGAAGAAGGTTCGAAAAGGGAGGACAACAACGCAAGCGATGCCAATGCGCTGACACCGGAGGAGAGTGCGCGGTTGAGAACGCAATTCCGAAGTATGGAGAACTTCGACTTCGAGAGGCTCTTCACACCCGCTATGTCCCTGTCAATGGACTGTATTCCAACCAAGACTCTGACGAGGGTGCCTCCCAACCCTGATGCGGATGGCCGATTGATTCGGTCGTTTTCTAAATGCACAGCGGTGAGTTTTGTATTATTCTGCAGCTTCTCGTCAACTTTCAAACTAATCGCTGTGCTCTCAGGCTGGAATCTTCTCTTCTCACTCGTCGACAATTACAGGCTGTGCTGTGGCTCAAGAGCTCGACTTGCTGGTGACTGTGGCGCTCGACAGGTCGATTCGATATTGGTCACTCGAGCAAGGAGTCGTGCTGGAGGCCGTATTCGATGCCCATAGCGCGCCAATCACTTGCTGCGCGCTGACATCGCCGACCACGTGCAACTTAAACGTCTATGAAATGCTGCTCGCTACGGGTGGGTCGGACAACTTGGTTAAAGTTTGGCGCAGGAATCCGCCCGCACGAGCAGAATGCATGTGCAGCCTTTCGGGGCACAACGACGCCATCAGATCCCTCGCCTTCGACCCCAGCGGCGTCTTCCTCGTCTCTTCCAGTGAGGACACGACCGCAATAATGTGGCGCGTTCGCCCTTCAAGCCCCGACCCGCCCGAGAGGCCTATGGTGGTTTCAGTCGACCGCTTCTCCATCAACACTTCGTGGGTCGAGCCTCTGGCGAACGGCGCCAAGATTCTCCATTACATCGTGCGAACTACACAAGTGAGCTCGTTCATAGGCGACGGCAGTGATATGGTCTCCATTCCAGATACAGAAGTCCCCGCAAAGTACCTCTCGAAAACCATCGACAAGCTCCAGCCAGGGGTCAAGTATACGCTTCAAGTCGCTGCAGTTAACCAGGTACGCTCTGCGCAGAATAATTAATGAGCATTAGCGTCATACTTACGCGTGCTGTCACTCAGATCGGAATAAGTGAGTTTAGTGTTGCCACGGAGCCTGTGGAAACTCTCGCGTTCGTTCCGTCACAAATTGATCGCCCCGTGCAACACGAGAACCGTGAAGCCACGCGCATTACGCTCTCCTGGACGGCGCCGTGTCCGAACGGCGCGGCGATTCTATCGTACACCATTCAGTGCAGACCAGAGAACAGCGCATTCGTTCCGGTACGAGAAATCACCCTCCCCGTGGACGAGATCAAAGTTTCTGTCGTAGAGCCACCAAATCTGAGTGCTGCCGGGAGTACAAGACGCTCATCGGTAGCTTCAAATACCCTAGAGACAAAAGACGCTGCAGTTGCAGCTCCAGCTGAGGACAGCAAGCACCATGAGAAGGCCGTGAAGGCCAAGAGCGCCACCAACAGCTCTTCGTCTCGAACAACTGCAAAAGTATCGCGCTCGAAGAAGCCAACTGCTCCAGCGCAACCCACTCAGGCTGTTGCCACCCTCTCGTATACTGCGGACGAACTCTGGGCTGGCGAGGTGTACCAGTTCGTGGTGGCGGCGTCGAACCGCTGCGGGCTTGGCGAGTTTTCGCGCGTGAGTGACTATGTCAAGATGGACTGCATGGCCCCCGACCAGCCCGAGAAACCCGAGATCGTGAACGTTGACAAGCGCCAACTCGAGGTGCAGTGGGTGAAGCCTCGCTGCAATGGAAGCGACGTCTTGCAGTACACACTGAGGTGGAGTCAGCAGGTCGAGGACAGCTCCAGCACTATGGAACACACGGTCGACCTGCTTACGCGCTCCATCGCTGGGACCAAGTACACTCTCACTGGCTTAGAGCCTGGTAGTCCCGTCCAAGTGTGGGTGTCCGCGTCCAATCTGGTGGACAACAAGCTGCTGACGTCTCTCGAGTCCCTGCCCAGCGACGCTGTGGCCACTCTGTGCGACGTACCGGGCATTCCCGACGCTCCTAGTCTTCTAGAGCCGACAGCGCACACGTTGCTGCTTGCGTGGACGCCTCCAAAGCGCAACGGGCTTCCAATTGACGCCTACGATGTCGCTCTCTACTCGGAAGACACGCAGTTCGGGGTTCGCGTTCGTCAGCTAAGCCGCGAGTTCACTCTGAAGCCTCACGATATATTCCAGCCCAGCTCGGATGCAAGGACCGTGGCGTTCCTCCTGCGCCATCTACGGGGTGAGACCTTCTACAGCGCCACTGTGAGTGCATGCAACAGCTTAGGGGCGAGTGGTGTCAGCGTTGCCTGCGTTCCGGTGCAGATGAGAGCCCCAACTGTCCCCGACGCCATTCCAGAAGCCCCTGCTGTATCGGACGTGACGCCCACGAGCGTCGTCGTGACCTGGAAGCTCCCGTCGCACGACGGTGGAGCCGCTCTGCGTGGATTTCACGTGGAGTACAGCGTCCGCTCCAACCGCAGCGACGGTCGACTTCAAGAGAAGATGGAGAGCGGAGGCGACGTCACTGTCTCTCGAGGCCTTGAACTACACGCGACGTTCCTCAAGCCGCACCGCGTCTATCGCTTCCGCATCTCTCCTGAAAACCGCGTCGGTCGAGCAAGTCCCAGCGCCTGGTCCGAGGAAGTGGCCACGCCCAGTCTGGTGGAGTTCACAGTCACGCGCTACTTCGCGCATCGTCCGCCAGAGGAGCACGCAGCCGCGCGCTACATCCAGCGGAGATATCGAGCGTGGAAGAAAAAGGCCGCGGACGAAGCGCGCTTCATCGCTGCTCTTGTGGAGGTGCTACGGCACTGGCATATTTGAGTTGATTGAGTTCATAAAATGTTGCTTTGGTGGTCTGAATCTAGTTTTCCGCAGTACAGTCGACAGCTAGCAGGCACTTGTCGTCCCACCGCTGCTTATAGTAGGCAACGAGTCTCCGCCCACTGTCGCGCCACGCCAGCCACTCCGCCTGCTCTTCCGGTGGGAGCTCAGGGAAGAGGTCCGTGGTCATCGAGAAGTCCGTCTCCGTGTCGTGCAGCAGCACCGAGTCCGTGACGCGGTCGTATCGCAGGCGGTGGCGACCGCGGACGATCGCCATCTTCCGGTTGGGATCGTTGCTAAATACCGGGCGATGTCCGAACGGGACCTTGCGCTTGAGCGAGCGCCCCACTCCAGTCTGTTCGAAGCCTCCTTCGGGTAGCCCCGTGATGTCTGCCAGGGTGTTGAGGATATCGTACTGCTCTGCCGCGTCTTCGATCACGAGGCCTGCAGCGTCACCCAGTCGCCCCTCTGCGATGATGGCGCCTGCTACACGAGTGACCGACTCCTCGTGTGTGTTCATAATGTCCGCTTCAGGGGCTTGGCCGTGGTCGCCCATGATGACCACGATGGTGTCCTTGAGCAGCCCCTTGTTCTCCATGCGGTCCAAGAACTTGCCCAGCTGCATGTCCGTGAAGTGGCGCATTTCGAGGTAGTCCCTGGTGTCTTCGGCGTGCTCTTCGCCCTCGTACAGCGCGGAGAAGTCGGGCTTCTTGCTCTTGGCGTACCAGGACGGCCGCGCCTTGAACGGGCTGTGGCTCGAGATGGTGTAATGCGTGATAAATAGCGGCTTCTTGGGCTTCCCTTGCGCCACGCGCATCTTCTGCTTGTTGGTCTTGTGGATGAGCAGGTCGCCCAGTAGCTGGAAGCTCACGTCGTCGTGCACGCCCCAGTTGAAGGCGCGGTGCTCCTTCCCGAACCAGTGCGAGCGCTTGATGTTGAGGTGATTCTCCCCCAGAACGAGGTGCGTCTTGGCGTCCCACACAGTCTGGTAGCCGTGCGTGGGCAGGAAGACGTTCCACTTGTCGAGCGTGATGGTAGAGCCCGTGGTGAACTGCGTCTCGTACCCCATCTGCTTGAACAGCTGAGGCAAGCCGGACAGCTTCGTGTCCTTCCTTCCGCCGGTGATGCCGGTCTTGACGGCGCTATCGTACGGCACCTGCGCGAACAACAAGCTCTCCAGCGAGCGGCTCGTCGGGTTACTCGACCAAATGTTGCGGAGAGCGATTCCGCGCTTGGCCCACCTGTCGAAGTTCGGCGTGATGGTCAGGTTCGTGCCCTTGAACAGGTTGGACGGGTCCTTCTCCCCGACGAGGTAGCGCGAGTCCCTGTAGCGGAACGACTCGACTGCGATCACTAAGACGTTGGGCGGGTTCTCGTTGGAGATGTTGACGTCGAAAGCGAGATCCCCCTGGAAGCCGGTGGTGCGTCGGTAAAGAGAATCGTCTCCAAACAGCTCGTACTTCTCGGTCGGGTGGATGAACATCTCTGGCCAGGGCTGGTCGTCCTTGACATTGGTGAGCATCGCGTCGGTCGGCGTAGGCTGCAGCGCGTGGCTGAATAGCTCGTTCACTGTCGCGTTCAGACCCGAGTACGCCACCAGCGGCGAGCACGCGCATCGGATCGCCACAACAATCGCGGGGACGACGACAAGACCTACAATAATGACGGCAAGACGCACAAAGTGGCGCGAGATCAGCAGCTTCTCGTACGCGCGACGAGCTGGGACTGCATCGTCATCCCCAGTCGTTGGACTCTCGGTGCCTTCTTCGAGGGTTAGCTCCGTGTATTTGACTCCACTGACGCGAGTCCGTGAGTCCGCGAAGCCCGCCACAAGGTGCGTCGGGTTCCAAGTCGACAGGTCTGTCCAGCTTGCCCACATCCGCACAGCCGCAAAGAGCGCAGCAACCACCACCAGAGCCGCCCCACTCATGTAGCCTCGGTGAATCTCGTCGGCCGATATCGGCGCAGCATTGAGATGGTGCCGCTCCCTGATCAGCGCCGCCACGAGGTCGAACGTGAAGCGCATGTTGCGGTTGGCCACCAGCATCAAGTCGGCGACGAAGGGCGCCATCATGGCGAAGAACAGCAGCCACGACACCACAAACGTCGCAATGTTCGTCGCCAGACAAGTGGCCACTCCGTCCTTCTCGCCGAACCGCTCGGTCACCCTCCTCTTAGCAACATCAAACAGCCATAGCGCGCACACGAAGTAGGTCGCGCAGACGAAGTCCTCCAGCAGTCCGAGCCCCAGCGCTGCCATCGTGAAGCCCAATGTGTAGTCCTGAGGGCTGCCGTACATCTCGACCAGCGCTGGGAGAGCGAGGCATCGAGCAAAGGAGAAGCAGCACAGCACGAAAGCGTAGACGAACAACCAGCCACACCAGACCTTTGCAGTGAGCTCCGCAAGCGTGAAAATCTCCTTCGTCTGCCTCCTCTGCCGAACGCCCTTGGTCTCCGATACCTCTTCACCGGCGAACGCTTCGTCGTCCTCGTCGACAGGTTCCGGGAAGCGGTATCGAGTCTCCTGGTGGTCCCTTGAGCCGGCGAGCAAGCTGTGAGATTCCATCGGGCCGACGTCGCGGGGTGACAGCAAACTCAGAAGTGAGCGGCAATTCATCGCCAAGAGGAGCAGATTGCATTGCGAGGATTGGGGAAACCTGTTCCCTAAACTGCGGCTGGGAATGGTACGCGCTGCGAAAAGCCGATTTGAAGCTCGCAAACGATTTTTTTCTGTTAGAACGGGGCGTACCCCATCGCGAAATTTATCCTGCGTGCACAACGACAACACGAGGTCTCGGCTTCACTTCTGGCGGTAAAGTTGGCGAGAGCTTCTGCCACGGGTTAGTGTTGCGCTGTAGACGGATGGTGGTTTTGTCACTTCGAACAGCATGACTTGAGCCAGGGATGTGTGGATGGCCGTCATCATCGACGCTACAGTGCAAAATGACGTGTGGCTCTCTCACTTTTTACTTCTTTCTAATTCGTGTTGATAGTTTCTTCACGTGTCTGCCTACGGATCATTGCTTGGCAGTGACCGAAGATCCTAAGGGTCTTCGTTTACAGTTTACGGTTTAGCTTAGAATGGCGATGTCCTTTACATTTTGGATCAACTCGTCTGGATACATGTACGCTGAATATTTCAAAGCTTAGGAAGCAGGAGGACAACAATGTATACATGCACAGCAAGCTTGAGAAGTACATCGGAAGTAATATACTGCTGGCTCTAGTGAAGTCGCCGTACATGTACCCCTCCAGGATTCAAGGCAACTTGGATGCATATCGACTGATGTTGAGTATACATGGAAATGCTCTTGTATTTATTTTTTGTAAATGATTTGATTGCATATATTTTGAATAATAAGTTATATTATTATATAACTATTTTGAAATATAAAATATCATTTATTGTGCTTTGCAGTTATTTTGCCGACAAAATATGGCAAAGCCTGCTCCTAAATATGTGTGAAAGAAGATACACGACCTGCTAAAATTATGCATAAATCCACCTCCTCATATATATATCGACTTGGGAGGGCCTGTCAGCAGCCATGCATTGGCCCCAGTACACCACCGTCCACGATCCCCAGCACATCCACCCTCTTATGCATAATTGCCGTGTGTGTAGGTGCTTGTGGATAAAAACCGACAGAATTGCAGCTGCACAGCCACAATTGCACTTTCAAAAGTGCAATTGTGGCGCTTTTAGCGTAATTCTAGGCCTCCACCCACTTATGCACCTCGATTTATCGTAAATCTAGCAGGTGGTCGCTATAAATACAACAAATCTCGCCTCATATTGCCAAAAACATTGCAAAGCACAATACCTTATTTTATTAATAATGGTTTTAATTATTATTAAATAGGACATGATTCGGGAGCAATGAGATTCTCGAGTCCCATAAAGCTGACTCCTTTTCCAGCCAACCCAAACTGAATATATAACATTGCTTGAAATAGTGCCCACGCAGGGATCACCAATTTCTCCTGTAGAGAAATGTACTTTAGCAAGCCGCCAAGAGAGGGTATTCAAAGATAATTGTAAAACGTTTTGCAATGGAATCCAATAAACTTGATGTATATTCCATATGAAGATATTTCAATATAATTATTTCAATCAATGTTATAACTTTCGATTTTGATCTGGCAAAGCTCGTTTTATTATTGTCGCCACACTTTGCCGGGCACGAGATGAAAAAAAGAAAACTGGTAAAAGGGATTGTACCAAAACCGTTATTGTGCTTTGCAGATAAAATGTCGCCCCGTTTTATGGCCTAGATCGAGGAAGGCCGGTCCACAAATCAGGGCACAAATCAGAGGGGGTACCATGGGCGATCTCGATTTATTATAGATCGGCTCGAATTGCGCTTTTGAAAACGCAAAAGGGATCGATTTGTCGTAGATCGACCTCGTTCTGCTCAAATCTGCCAGGAGATCGACCTCGAGACCTGATTTGGCTTGTCGCAGCTCGAGTTGCTGGCCGGCTTAAATAGATCGATCTGTCCCTTTCTTTGACCTCGTTTTATTAAATCGATGTCGACTTATTATAAATCGAGGAGAGCTCCAAGTCAAAACGACAAAACGTTTGCAAAGCACAATAGTATAAAGTGCTTCTTTTGAGAGCGTTTCCGAAGGCAAGCGAATACTATTTGCTGCGTGGTCGTGACAACCCTCAGATTGTCATGAACAATAAGGTCGCAAGCGCATTGCCTTTGTACAAAAGTGGCTAAGATAATTGCAGCACCGGAGCGCTGGCTGAGCAGCATCGATAGCGTACATTTGTATTTGGGGTTAACTTCTAACGATCTCGGGGCGACAGCCACAATTGGGGCTCAGATAAAGTTCAGGTGCGTATGTACACGCTGAACGGGATTGCTCTTTGCACTACGGTGACAACGGCAAAAATGACGGGAGACTCTTTGTTTTTCTCTCGGGATTGATCTGTACATGTACTATATTAGAACTCCGGCATGTTGAGCCGGGGAATTTACTGTAGCGTTATTACATGCATCTGGCATAATGCATGTAATAACGCTACAGTAAATTCCCCGGCTCAACCATACGATGCCGATCCACCGTATGTACATGTACGCGCTCACCAGAAGACAATGGCAGGTGCCTCGTCCAGTGTACAGCAATCGCTGCGATGGTGAGTCTGCTCCACCAGGAAGGTTTCGTCCGAAAAAATGCAATCCTATCCTTTGTTTATCATCACCGTGTTCTTTCGTGGCTGTCTTTCATTTGCGAACCTTCCGCGTCAGCAACGGAGCCCCCCAGCCTTCACCACAGCAGAGACGACCGCTCTGGACGATATCGTGCTGCTAGACTGGCCCACCAGGACGACGAACCGGAGATCAAGACTATGCGGCATTCAAGCAAAACTTTTCTGAGTGCTGCTGACCTGCAGAGCGCTCCGTGGTTTGGATGGTTGTTCGTCTACGCCTTCACGCTCTTCTGCTTCTCCACCAGTCGCTAGCTGGCGCTGAGAGAGCTCATCATGATGTACAGCAGCGCCAAGGACTACGTCTTGAGCGTGAAGCTCGCGTCGGTGGGTCTTGACTTCGTGGAGGACTTGGTCTGCACCACCTACTTCGTGTGTGTGCTATGGCTGTTTGACGTCCTGAAGCTCAAGGTCGGCGACCGGTTCGGCGCTGAAGGCGGCAAGCGGAGGTGCGTCCTGAAGCCTCAGACGGTCGGCTCGCTCGCGACGTTTGTGGTGTCGTGGCTGCTGTTCTTCGCCTTGATGACGCCCTTCGTCGCGGACTTGCTGCTCGTGGTGAACCGCGACATGCGCTTCACGTTCGACCTCGTGACGATGGCGATCAACGAGAAGGAGTTCGCGAGCGCGGCCCCGATATTGACCGAGGAGATCCACCGAGGCTACGTGGGGGCGGGCGTGCTGGTGGCTGTCACGACGCTGTTTGCGTGTGTGCGTGTGAAGGCTGCGTGGGCTGATCTGTCGGTTTGGAACCCGACGCACGTAGTGGCGGCTGCGGGTGGTCTTAAGTACATGGAAGTCGCTCTAGAAGAGGACGCAGATAGGCTGGAGTCGCCCAACACCAAAGATCAGGGCGTTCGCAAGCTTTCCTGTGTGCACTATAACGCTATCTACCACCACGGTTTGCGGGTAGCTATCATCCTCGTGGGTACCGTAGTAATGCCCGCCGTTGCAGTCGCGCTACGCTGCGCATGTTCCCCGCTGGTAGCGTACACCGGTATGAATGCGACACTTAACGAATTGTTCGGCCACGCCTTTCAACCCGCACCGACAGACACAACATTTTCAACAGTGAAGGGCGACAAACCGTGGGCCGAAACGTATATCCACCCAACTGAGAAGTACGAGCTGTTTGGAGACGATTCTCTTTACCGACGCACCACCGGCTTCCAGGGGGATCTCGCTTTCGACGTCAATATCTCCAACGAGAACCCTCCCAACGTCCTGGTCATCGCAGTCGAGTCCTTCCGCTACCAAGACTCTCGTTACCTGGTCGGAGAGGAAGACCCGTCCAACCTGTTCAAGGGAACGAACATGACCATCACGCCGAACTTCGACAGGTGGGCCAAGCGCGGAGTGGCTCTCCGCAATATGTGGTCGAGCACCCCAACGAGCAGGTCTTTGGAGAGTCTGCTATTCGCGCAGATTCCGTACGACAGCACTGTGAAGACAGGCATCACCGGCGGAAGGAAGGAGACAAAGCTGTCTGGTTTACCCCAACTCTTCACGGCCAAGGGGTACGAAACATTTTTCACGACGGGGTGCCCGACGCGCTTTGAGAACTGGGATGTGTTTCTTCCTACCCACGGCTTTGAGACCGTCTTGGAATCCAAGGAAATGAAGCTTCTGGCTGAGAGTAAACTCGGTATTCCGCGTGGAGACTGGTCTGGCAAAGCACGTCGTGGGTTCAAGTGGGGGGTCCACGACGATATCAACTTGCAGCTTTTGGGTGAAATGTTCATTGACAAGACGAGGGAGCAGCGAGAGCGAGTTGCACGGGGTCTACCCAAAAGGCCATTGTTCACCACGCACTACACCATTTCCAGCCATGCGCCTTTCAAAGCACGCCCGGCATGGTATGCTAAGGCCGACAAGCCAGACTTCTCCGCGTTCTACAAGGGGCAAAAACACTCGACTATGATCAAGAACTACCTCGAAATGCGCTACTTCACGGACATGCAGCTGGGTAAATTCATGGACCGCATGGAGAAGGAGGGCGTCCTCAACGACACCATCGTCGTCATCGTAGGCGACCACGGCCAAGCGCCTGAAGCTGACGTTACGAACACGCACGAGGAGTCTGTGACCCGTGTGGCAGGCGCTATCATCGCCGAGGGTCGGTTGGGTGAAGCTGCTGGACTTGTGATCGAGGACGCCGTGGATCACTACGACATTCTCAACACGCTGGCAGATATCACAGGACTGCCTGAGGGAGGGTTCGTGCAGACTGGCGTCGGGCGCTCACTCAAGCGCAAGGTTCCGTTTGGCGAGCGCGTGGTGTACAGCAACGACCCGAGCCGCAAGATGGCGATCGTGCGTGGCCACCAGCGCCTTCGCTATGATCAAGTAACGGCTTCGATGAGCTTGCATGATACCGAGCGCGACCATGCCATGAATGTCGATATGTTTCCGAGCCTTCCAGCCGAAGAGCAGGCCGAATGGGAGAACTGGCGCGAGTACGGTCGCCGCGTCACCGCGTACTTTAAGCAGCGCTTGGACGGCAACTGCCTGTTGGCTGTCAATTGTACCACACGAAGTTAGGATGGTAATTAGAATTATACTGGGATAGGAAGCAACGTTAGTGCTGCTATCGCAGACCAAATAGGATTATATTGGTCCTCTGGTATATTTTCTTGAAACCGGTATGGCCCCAGTGATGCACTGCGTGGGCAAATCGAACCGGTAGAATATTTATTACACCGGTATGAATCCGGTGCCACACTGTTGCCTCCAAAAGGTTTATATGCGTGGACAGGTCCAACCAGTGTGCAACCGACGATACTGGTATGATTCAATACATATTCGAGCAGTGAACGAATTGAAGTAAAGAGAACGATTGAGACGGACTGTTGTAGCACTGGAAATAAGCATTTGCATTTTCAAGTATAAAACTTCCCAAACAGATCTCAGCCAAGGTTCGCATTTGTTGTAAAGCGTTGCCAGTTGATATCTGGCATCTACAGTCTTAAGGACAATTTTCGGGCAGGAGATGACCGTCATAAGAAAAGACATCAATAAAACTAAAGAGGGGGTTTATACCAAAATCCTCCTATCCCAGCCTTCGCGGAGCCCTAGTATCCGTGGTACATCAAGTCAAACGATGACCCCTCTTGACACCTAACTGGTATATTTCTTGAAACCGGTACGGCTCTGGTGCCGCACTGAAAAGGTTTATATGCGTGGGCAGTTTGAACCGATATGAGTCAATAACATATATCGAACCGGATGGTGTGAAGTACCGGTAAAGTGAATGATTAAAGCGGATGGACTACTGTAGTAGCATACAACGGCAAGCATTTTCATTTCTCTACAAGCTACAAGCAGATCTCGAGCAAGGTTCGTTTTATTACTGTGTACAATTACTGCCAAGTCGTGTCTTGCATCTTCGCCGTTGAGGTAAATTACCGGGCAGATGCTGCGGCTGCGAAGCAGGAGCAGGAGATGACCGTGGATCGTTAAAAAACAACTAATACAGGGGTTTATCCCAAAACCCTCCTATCCCAGCCTTCGCGGAGCCCTAGTTATTTGTCAAACTAACCGGTTAGGAATGGGCCTTAAGGTTTGTGTTTCTGAGTTAAACACTTGTTATGTGAAATATTTTTTCTGGGATAGCAGTAATCCCGGTGGGACAGCCCAACACAGATTAATTAGGCGGCACCTCGGTAACTGAAGCCGGTAATACTGAAGCCGGAAAACTGGCCCCGGTAACTGAAGTTAACTGATTGGCGCCTATGCTCTCCATCTCAAATCCGACACAAGCTCGAGATGGATGGAAGACACCTCGAAAGCGACGGCTTACCGCGTACCAGTCCACACATCGGTGATCAGCGGTGTCAGGTTGTCGCCGCGAGGCCGTAAGTGATGCACATTCAACTACATGTATTAATATTACTTGGCAGGTAAGGAAGTACAACGCGTGTTTTCAGTGTTGCACCTCCAGCCGAACGCACGCATCCGTCACCTCTTTAACCCCCTCGCACTCAAGTGCATCTAGTACTACGTTGCTGAGGTGGCTACTAAAAAATATAAAGAAAGAAAATTTTGCGTCTGCAGAAGATGATAATGGTCGACGGGCGAAAAGCTCATAAATAAAAAATCCTGATAGGCACTAAGTCAGTCAGCTGCGGCTGCGAAGCAGGCGCAGGAGATGCGTTGTAATGGAAAGCAAATTTACATGCCAGGTAACAGGTAAGTCGTAGATTTCAGAGCTTCTTCGTGCAACGCGCGCGACTTTGTTTCTCGTTGAATTGCTGCTATGGCGATAGAGATAGTGACGGCGCGGCCGCGGTGAAGATGCTCACACTAAGTTTTTTAGCTATCCCAGCTCTCATATACTAAATTATAGCTTTAAAGTGTAGTTTAATTAAGTTCTGGTCTCCTGAAATGCTGATATAGTTTTCACCAGTTAGATAAGTATACAGGGGTGAAATCTATCCCGAAATGCTGGGAATCCAGCATTTCGATTTCTTCACTGCAGACATTGCCAACGCTTTTGGCCTTGGTATATTCATCACCTCACTCTGAGCTACATGTATTCAACGATACCTGAATCGTTGCAACATCTTCTGGTTTGAGTTAGACGCGTATTTCCTTCCTTTCGGCGGGCTCTCTTTGGAAATTTGAGTCCGCCCTCAGGGTGTGCAGCATTTACGATCACTTTCTGTAGCAGCAACCCGTATGTAACCGGGTGAGTGTGCGCCTTGTGTCTTGTGTTCTCGGCCTGCTCTGCAATTGGAAGTCCTGAATTTTAATTCAGGAATTGAAAATTCCATCGATACAGCTCTTCGATGGGACCTTAAAATTAAAAATGATGGTGATGCAAGCGTACAGTATTGTACACTTACCAGCGCCGAATTGTTGTGCTATAAATTATTAATATAGCCTATATATAATAATATTGAATCTGTAAACCAGAACATGTAATTTAATCCCGTGTCTTAGAAAAATAAACCACGTAGCAGTATTTAATTTTAAATTAGGAATCAGCAGCAGTCAATAATTTAAAATTTGCAACGTAAAAGCTCATTCTTGTGCGGGGTGAGTCGTTTTCGGAGGAGAATGGGCTTAGTTGTTAATCATGCTGGCCGTACTGGCCAGGTGAATATGGAATATGGTCCTTATACCAATTATCGACGAAGACTGCTACTACAGTATGTAGTACAAATGCTTTTGATATTACTGATAGTCTACAAGCACACAACCTAGTTAGCTACCTGAAGTACAATCAACAGCCAGCAGGCAGTTGCCATCCAAGCGCTGCTTAAAGTACGCGGTGACGCGGCGACCGTACTCGCGCCAGTTCTCCCATTCGGCCTGCTCTTCGGCTGGAAGGCTCGGAAACATATCGACATTCATGGCATGGTCGCGCTCGGTATCATGCAAGCTCATCGAAGCCGTTACTTGATCATAGCGAAGGCGCTGGTGGCCACGCACGATCGCCATCTTGCGGCTCGGGTCGTTGCTGTACACCACGCGCTCGCCAAACGGAACCTTGCGCTTGAGTGAGCGCCCGACGCCAGTCTGCACGAACCCTCCCTCAGGCAGTCCTGTGATATCTGCCAGCGTGTTGAGAATGTCGTAGTGATCCACGGCGTCCTCGATCACAAGTCCAGCAGCTTCACCCAACCGACCCTCGGCGATGATAGCGCCTGCCACACGGGTCACAGACTCCTCGTGCGTGTTCGTAACGTCAGCTTCAGGCGCTTGGCCGTGGTCGCCTACGATGACGACGATGGTGTCGTTGAGGACGCCCTCCTTCTCCATGCGGTCCATGAATTTACCCAGCTGCATGTCCGTGAAGTAGCGCATTTCGAGGTAGTTCTTGATCATAGTCGAGTGTTTTTGCCCCTTGTAGAACGCGGAGAAGTCTGGCTTGTCGGCCTTAGCATACCATGCCGGGCGTGCTTTGAAAGGCGCATGGCTGGAAATGGTGTAGTGCGTGGTAAACAATGGCCTTTTGGGTAGACCCCGTGCAACTCGCTCTCGCTGCTCCCTCGTCTTGTCAATGAACATTTCACCCAAAAGCTGCAAGTTGATATCGTCGTGGACCCCCCACTTGAACCCACGACGTGCTTTGCCAGACCAGTCTCCACGCGGAATACCGAGTTTACTCTCAGCCAGAAGCTTCATTTCCTTGGATTCCAAGACGGTCTCAAAGCCGTGGGTAGGAAGAAACACATCCCAGTTCTCAAAGCGCGTCGGGCACCCCGTCGTGAAAAATGTTTCGTACCCCTTGGCCTTGAAGAGTTGGGGTAAACCAGACAGCTTTGTCTCCTTCCTTCCGCCGGTGATGCCTGTCTTCACAGTGCTGTCGTACGGAATCTGCGCGAATAGCAGACTCTCCAAAGACCTGCTCGTTGGGGTGCTCGACCACATATTGCGGAGAGCCACTCCGCGCTTGGCCCACCTGTCGAAGTTCGGCGTGATGGTCATGTTCGTTCCATTGAACAGGTTGGACGGGTCTTCCTCTCCGACCAGGTAACGAGAGTCTTGGTAGCGGAAGGACTCGACTGCGATGACCAGGACGTTGGGAGGGTTCTCGTTGGAGATATTGACGTCGAAAGCGAGATCCCCCTGGAAGCCGGTGGTGCGTCGGTAAAGAGAATCGTCTCCAAACAGCTCGTACTTCTCAGTTGGGTGGATATACGTTTCGGCCCACGGTTTGTCGCCCTTCACTGTTGAAAATGTTGTGTCTGTCGGTGCGGGTTGAAAGGCGTGGCCGAACAATTCGTTAAGTGTCGCATTCATACCGGTGTACGCTACCAGCGGGGAACATGCGCAGCGTAGCGCGACTGCAACGGCGGGCATTACTACGGTACCCACGAGGATGATAGCTACCCGCAAACCGTGGTGGTAGATAGCGTTATAGTGCACACAGGAAAGCTTGCGAACGCCCTGATCTTTGGTGTTGGGCGACTCCAGCCTATCTGCGTCCTCTTCTAGAGCGACTTCCATGTACTTAAGACCACCCGCAGCCGCCACTACGTGCGTCGGGTTCCAAACCGACAGATCAGCCCACGCAGCCTTCACACGCACACACGCAAACAGCGTCGTGACAGCCACCAGCACGCCCGCCCCCACGTAGCCTCGGTGGATCTCCTCGGTCAATATCGGGGCCGCGCTCGCGAACTCCTTCTCGTTGATCGCCATCGTCACGAGGTCGAACGTGAAGCGCATGTCGCGGTTCACCACGAGCAGCAAGTCCGCGACGAAGGGCGTCATCAAGGCGAAGAACAGCAGCCACGACACCACAAACGTCGCGAGCGAGCCGACCGTCTGAGGCTTCAGGACGCACCTCCGCTTGCCGCCTTCAGCGCCGAACCGGTCGCCGACCGTGCGCTTCAGGGAGTCAAACAGCCACAGTGCGCACACGAAGTAGGTGGTGCAGACCAAGTCCTCCACGAAACCAAGGCCCATCGAAGCGAGCTTCACGCTTAAGACGTAGTCCTTGGCGCTGCTGTACATCATGATGACCTCTCTCAGCGCCAGCCAACGACTGGCGGAGAAGCAGAAGAGCGTGAAGGCGTAGACGGACAGCCACCCGAACCACGGAGCGCTCAGCAGGTCAGCAGGGCTGAGAAAGCCGCTGCTTGGGCGACGACTGGTCTTGGTCTCCGATGCGGCGTCGGCGCATCCTTCGGCGTCATCGTGGTCGACTTGGTCAAGAAAGCGATACCTAGCTGAGTTGGTCTCTGCGCTCCTGTGGTGCTGAGGGGCCCGGCGAGGTTCCATCGCGCTACTGAGACGCGTTCGCGCCGCTGGACGGCTTGATCACAAATGAAGCACAGCCATTGCCGCCGCCGCGGGGGCCTCGGCATTTTTTCTGTTTGAGCGGCAGGAACCGATCGTCTCATCGCGCCACCTGGACCATGCATGTTACAAGCGAACGAGGCATTTGTTTTCTTCACATGTGTACAGGGTACGGTGGTTCTGATCACTCGGGCCTCGGCTCATACAAAGCCATCATGTCTTGCAGGGAGCATATCCCATGATGCGGTCCCAGTCGAAACCTCAAAGCGTCAATAATCAAACAGCACAAACTTGAAGTTTCTAAAGGTGAAGTTTCAAACTTCACCTTCATCATGAGTGGAGTGCCCCCGTGACGCCCGAAGCATCGAGCCAGCAGAATGAGGAGGAATACATGAACGAGTCATGGTAGAAGGTCGGGACCCTAAGACTTAGCAGACATCGTAGCAGTGAAAAGTAGTAACTCAATAGACGATCTGACCCTAGTCATCATGAACCGGGCGCTACTTAAGGAAAATTATCCTGAAAAGTGTGCCTGTACCTGGGGCCTTGGGGCACGAGGCGGTGTCGTCGAATGGGGAGCAAGATCTGTCCCGTGATCCAACTGACGAGGTGTTGACGGTGGACGCATTCTCGCGTGAGTTGGGGAAAGTTTTAGAGATGGAAATCCCGCGGCTTGTTCACTTTTGCGTTGTTCGAGCCCGAGCTCTGGTGGTCGAAGCGTGGAGGGGGGGAAACGTCTGGGGCGTTCGTCGGTGACGCTAAAACATTCAAGGCGCAGGTCGATCATCATTCTGTTCTAGGGATAACGAGGCCTCTAGCGATGACGGACTTTGCGTGCTTGACAGAGGAGTTAGACGATGAAGAAGCCAAGAACAAACCGGTGACGAAGATTTCGGGCTTTCTCTTTAGTACGCTGATCGCTGGTCGGTCCATGTGCCGCCTGACGGGGACTAACCGCGCAACCTCGCCAGTTACGCGAGACGCCACGTACAAGGAGCTAGAGCTGGATCTCAAGTGGGCGTCCAACTCCAAAGTTGCTCAGCAGCCGAATTGCCCCCACCGGAAACTTTGAGGGTATCCACCCACTGGTGCTGACGCCCAATCCTTGGATCTGATGCGTTGGCGCTGGCTAATGTATGGACTTTGTAGTGGCGAGTCCGGCTCGCCCGATAAAATGCTGCAGAGCACCACGAGTTTTTTTTTTAATCCGACGCACGAGTGCGTATCCGACACTGCCGAGGTGCTGGAATCCAATTATCCTGAACCGATACGGGAGCGGAACTCTATCGATCCAACGAGGCCTCCAGAATACGGCTTTCTCACGGTCCGAGAGGGAACGGAGCTTCGACTCGAAGGTTCCGCGAACCCAGGAAACAACACTGTGCTTGTGCTGTCGCACTCGCATCGCTACAGTACCGAGCGCTTTATAACCACGTCGCTATGGCCGATTCCATGGACGTCGTTGTTCCTGGGTATGGAATTTGCCGGCTAACACTAAAAGCCGACGATCGGATGGGGCAGTTCGTTCAAGACGCTCCAAATCATCAGCCAGAACGCTCTCGTCGCCTTCGTGAGCTCAGTTTGGCGATCTCTGGCATGGGAAGCGAGATATTGGTGCGGGACTTGCTGGGGCTGATCGGTAGGGGACTTCGAGAGCTCCGATTAAACTTTTGGGGAGACTACGGGCCAACTCTTAAGCTCGCCGATGTGGCTGCAGTTTGTCCGGAACTTGAAGAGCTCCAGCTCATCGGCTTTGATACTAGCGCCGTGCCCACTCAAGCGCTGTGCGACTGGGGCCTTAAGCAGTTGTCAATTGGCAAGAGCAACTTCTTGAACGGTCTACCGGAGTGTTTGGAAGACCCCGACTGCCGGATGTCCCGCGAGTTGCTGAAGATAAATGACTGTTATGGCTACAGGGTGTCCGCGGCCATTGAGGCTCTGAAAGCGCTCGACAAGGAGCCCCTCTCACTTGTAAAGGAAATGTTCCCACTACCCTCAAAGACGGTGATGATAAGTGCAGTGATGAGCGGTGACGCAGTAAATGGCCAGCCCAAGGCGCTTCACCGTCTCGACTCCGTCCTTCTGGGTTTGAATTTCCGGTTTGCAGCGACGCCCAAGCAGCGGACAGTTGAAGTGCGAGGCACGTGGTAACTAGTTCTCCTTACATTTCCTATATCATTTACGATTTGGCAGCTTGAAGCGTCGTCTAAACTGAACAAAGGACCCTTGACTTGGCCATGCCAGAGGATATTGTTGTGAATGAGGGACTGGAGGCCCTGGCAACGAGTCTACAGAGCGAGCGCAAGTGGCGGAATGTCCAAACCGTGTTGCCCGAGTCTTTCGGTCTGGTGGCGCGTGTGCTGGAAGATCAGGCTCGGTTGATTCACAAGCTTCAGCTTCGCATCGACAACTTGGAGCGTGCTCAGGCGACGGCTGTTAGTTCAGATCTTGCCATGGCATTGGAGGAGCGCGTCCGTGTAGATGCGAAGCGTCGAACGGCCAGGCTGCGCAAAGAGGTTGGTGGTCTCCTCTCATGATGTGCATTCATCGAGAGACAATTGATAAATCGTATTGACAGCTCTCTGTGGGCTTGGAGCAGCAACAAACAGCGCTACAAAGTGCCAAAGAGGAGTTCACAGCCAAAACTCAGCACCAGGAAGAAGTGAATACAAAGGTATGGATGCACGCTGAGTACAATCTGCTCAAAAACTGACACGTTCTTTTAGAAATGTTTGCTGGTCGAGCAAAGCTTGGAGCAGCTACGATGCAAGACGGAGGAGCGCATGGCTCAGTTGACAGACAGCATGCAGGACCAGCTAAAGAGTCTGGAGTTGCAATTCAAGTCTTCGCATATTCAGGATACAGAAACGTTCGCAAAGCTGCGGCAAGATATGGCCCAGAAGGTGGAGAGCTTGGAATGCAAGCTAATGGAGAGTGAAAGGATACGAGAAGCTGCTGCTGCTGTTCCAGTCGTCAAGGAGGTAGCTCTTTCGCCAGAATTGCAGGAAAGGGAGGAGGTGAGTGATACGAGTCGTGGCTCCGGCTGAAGACGGACTGCTAATTGAGCCTGGATGCGGTGCTTTGTTAGGATGCGATACGAGAAGATCTAGCACGTATCTCCCAAGACGTCGAAGAAATGGAGGCTCGGATGCAGAAGGAGATTGCTGGATGTAGACAAGAATTGCTGCTGGCCATCGGCAAGAAGCTCTGCAAGAGCGACATCACAAAGCTGCTAACTCGGAAGATGGATGCGAGTACGCCTGTCAGCTGCGTCTGAGCGCTGCAGAATATGCCACGCACTAACAATTGCTACCCTACAGTGGATGCGTGGAAGCAGCTCGCAGAGAAGGCCGACAGCGCTCGAGTCGAAGAGGTCGCCTATGCTTTAATCGACAATATTCAGCGATCTCAAGAAACCATAATGGACGACGTTGGCCAGTTGCGACAGCTCAACGAGGCCAAGGCCGATGCGTTGGAGCTTGTGCAGGTCAAGCACAACATGGTAAGTCAGAAGGGCTGCCAGTATAATGTTGTGGTGTCTAACAGCATTGTACACTTCGCCAGCACAATTTGTTGTCACTCGCCGAGTCCATTCAGCATGAGTTAAGCGCGTTGCAGCGGATCGTGAACGAGAAGATGTCTGTTGCAGACGTTAAGGATCTCCTGGACTCGCAGTCGACCCTGAACGGTTTGCAGAACGCCATGAAGCAAGTGGAAAGCGCAGCAGCTGGCGAGTTTGCAACGAAACCTCAAGTCGAGAGCATCAACCGACAGTTGCAAGCCATTACGCGGCAGCTACGCAGCGAAATCTACCAAGCTCGCTATGTAAGTATTGCTACTATCTATCCCTACAAAAGAATGCAGGCTGATTAAGTGGTGCTTCCTCTGTTGTAGATCTGGAAGGATGGCCCTCCCAGCACAAAGCAAACGATTCAATGGAGCTCTCAAGTGGTGAACACGAATGCGGACATTTTCTTGTGGCAGTTTGGGTCCGACGAGGTGAGGTTGCTGCTGCCAGGGCTTTATCATCTCCAGGCAGCATTCTTCACCAACTACTCCCCAGCTATCCAAGTGCTCGTGAACGGTGAACCAGCCGCTCTATTGCGCTCGTCGACCGATACGAAAGAGGCGACTTGCTCTCCATCATCCATCCATCCAGCAATTCGGCGTCTGCATCACAGTGCTGGCAACGTGGCGGGCCTGGCGATTGATTTGTTCCTGGCACTGCCAGCACGAGCCCTTGTTGTCATCTCGTACGACCTTGATGAGAAGGCACAGGGATTTTTGAACCTGCGGAAGCTCTAGCTAAAGAGAAAGAGAAACAACGCGTCTTGTGCGATACAGGTTATCTGTTTTTACTATTCATTAGGGCACTAGAATACTGAGGGGGAGGGAGGTCAGGAGGTTCGTGACCTCATCACACGACGGCTGGTGACTGCATTTGCGACGGAGAGGCTCGCCTTGTTGAGGAAGGGGCTTTCGAGATGTGATCTCGTGACACAAACTGTCGTTCTTGTCGAGCTTCTGGCCGCAGATAGGAAGGCGGAAGCGATGCTCTTCTTTTCTGAGGGCGCTGGTTTGTAGTGCGTCGGCCTGTGAGACTGTCGTTCTTGGGGGTAAGTTTGGGAGGTCGTGCAATCTTGCTGGTGGATGGTTCTGCTGTCGGTGTCTCCTCTTCGAACTCGTTGTGCAAACGCTTCAACATTCGATCAGACACCTCGAACTTTGCTGATTGCGTGAGGACGTATCCCGCGTCCATGAGTCGAGGCTACAAAGACGAAAGTATATTGCAAGATAATAGACATTAACGATGGTGATACACGTGCATGAGATGGAAATCCTGCAAGGACTCACCGCATACTCCTGGATGTCGTAAAACAGGCGAGGGATCTCGTCAAAAGAGCTGGCAAGAATGGGTCTCTACAGCTCCTCCAAGATCACAAGAGCGGTGCGGAGGATATGGTTCCATCCCTTGAAAATAAATCCCTCGAACACTTGTATAACGACGTCGTAGGACAGCGCCTCCATGTTGGTGAAAAGAGTCATAAACCACCTGCAAATACAGCAACATCAGCGTTAGCGCAAAAATAGTCGGGCACCTGTATCGTATGTGCTCAAGCCTACCCTGTTGCAACGATGCTGATTGGGAAGTCGATAGCCTGAAAGTGCTAGGTAGATGCATTCGTAGAAGGCGGTCCAGCTAAACATCACGACACGTTAGTACAATTCTAGCCCGAGAAAGTAGTTCTTAACCTTCTTACCTGGAAGCAGCGGAGAGTTAGATGCGGCAGTCCTGGCCCATACAGTCTCTCAAGCTCGAACCGTGGGGATGCAAGGAGGCTAACAAGCAACCAGAATGCACGCGCTTCGTTCCAGTCACTCACAGCCAGCATCAACGCCGCGACGTGATCCATCCCCTGGCAGTACCCGACTTCGGTATCCACGCTAGCACAAGCCCGAAGCACATTCTGCAGCGCTGCTTGCCGTCTCTCGAGTGGAATTGCGACGCCGTTCGAATGGCATATAGCACGTGAAGTAGGGTCTATGCTCTTGCGGTGCTGCCGCCGCGCGGATATCCCGAATGTTCTCGTGACATCGAGGCGAATCTGTTCATCCCATTCCGACGCTGGCCCCGTTTCGCACTGTGTACAGATGAGCTCGTACACCTTCTCAAGCTCCAAAGAAGTCGGTACCGAATTGGACGCTGGGCTAGCATTAGCTGTAGTCTGCACAGGCTGTTCCCACAACGGACGTGACGTGGCCACGGGTGCCTCATTCGCGTCCGAGTCTTCAGTATCTGACCCTGACGAAGCATCTAGCCTGGCACGCACAGCTTCAGCCAAGTCTGTGACAAAAGTCCGCGTCCGATTATCTTTCAGACACTCCGTCTGCCACAGCATGGCAATACTTTGGTCCGATGCAGCCGAGTTGTCAACGGAGCTGCTACTTCGAGAGCGTAAACGGCTGTAGAGCTCATCCGGAACAACTTGCAGCGCCTCCCGATCGGTTTGCGTGAGGAAACTGTCCGTGTGGCGAATCATGGCGCTCCATCCGTTGTCTTCATGATCAGGCGATGGCGACCTGTTGTTCGTCGACTTTTGAGTGTTCACAGCATCTCGCAACGCCGCGATTGTTGCGTTCATCTTGTCGAGCACCCGATGAGCACGACATTGCGCCATCTTGAAGCTCATCGTTAGTTGCCGATGAGCCAGAGCGAGCTGGTTTGAGGCTTCCACCGAGGTTTGCGTTGGTGCGAATCGGTGCGCTGCTGGCGGCGTTCGCAGCTCCATTGACGCGGAGCCTATGGGGGATCCGCCGTGCTGCTTCTGAATAGCCTCATCGAGAGCCTGTACGTCGCAGCCCGCGTCAATCGCCAGCGCGCGCAATTTCTGTTCCTCCTGCTGCTTGGCCGCAAGTGTCTGCTTCGCTGTAGACAGCACCGCGCGAATCCTCTGCTCGAGTTCCTGGTTCTCGCGGCTGATTTTCCTCGCTTCTCGAAGCTGCTGGGCACGGTACTCCGCCTGATAGCACGGCGTGCACACGCGCTGCGCGCGCAGCGGCGCGCCTGGACACAAGGCGACCTCCAGGATCTGTCCGCAGCAGCCCGCGCAGAATATCGAGAAGCACAACCGACAGTGGTGACGACGTTCGCGTACGGAGAAGGCGACGAAGCACAGCGGACAGTTCGTCGCCGTCGCATCGTCCTCCCAGAAGCGGTCCGTGCTGGCAACGGGGTGGTCCGGCAGGCTCTCGTCCCACCCAGGCAGCATCTTGTCCACCGTAGCCACGTACTCCGCCATGGCGGCCTCCCGCTCGTCCGTGTCGCCCTCCGTTCCGCTGCACGCATCCCACTGACGCCTGTCAAAGCACAAAACTCACAGTAGATAAGCCTCCACCTCCAAGCTCCCGCCACAAAACCCGCACTGACATGATTACCCCCGGTCCGAACAACCCCCCGCAGACTGTGAAGAGCCCGAAAATGCCCGACGCGTGCGTCGTGTGGTTGACCACGTGCGACTCGTCCTTGGCGCGTCGACTGTCCTCCGCTGGCCCCTGCGCAACGCCCGCTTCAGTCTTCAACCCGCAGCCTCAGGAAGGATAAGCTTATTATTATTGTGCGTACTCTACCTGCTCCACGAAGCACCGGATGCCCAGCAGCCGCGGCTCGTGCTCCTTCAGCGTGCGGATCACGAACGGGTCCACCGCCCGCTCCGACCCATTGTGGAACTTGTTCAGCACGGACCCCACCAGCGCGTTGGCGCGCGCATACCGCGCGGCCACGGAGCCCCGGCCTCTGCCCTTCGTGCCGGTCATGAACCTGAGTTCTGCACCGGAAGCTGCTACTTAGATCGAGTGGCCATGAAAGGACGCGCCACATGTGACAAGGCGACGCTTCAAGTCATCCCGTAAGTTTTTATGTGGCAACGTGCTTGCTTTTTCAGGAATTTGTATACAGGAATTGATATATTGCGATCACGTCTAATCGGATAGTAAATTGGTCGAGGTCTTGGCTAATTTAGACTCCAAAGTCTTATTTATTTCGACTGATCTCCTAATTAGATTCCCCACCTCTATTTTAGACTAGGAATTATCAGGGCGATTAGCAAATGCTAATAACGGATAGCGCCAATTTGTGTACCGTATACTATTGAATTGAGCACTTATCAATTTTAGGAAGGTATACTACCAGATTGTCACGATATTATCGACTACAAACACATAGAGCGCGAAAACGGGTAACGATCTGCCAACTTTGTGGAGATCAAGCTGCAGTAAGCCGTGTGACCTGCGTGCAACGCAGTCATCTGGATGAAGTTAAAGATGTAGGAAGCGATGTGCTTGAAGTTAGATATTGAAGTTGCAGGCACCAAGGACTATAATTGCTTAGGAGGAATAGGACGAAGGTGCTAAACTCAATCTCAGTTTCGATTTTCCAGCGTACTCAACACAGCATCTTGACTCCCGATGCCGCCGTACTTCCTCTCTAAGTGCTACCATATCACTTATCACTCGTTTTAAAAATTGTGACATAGTAGAAATTGCGAATCCTACGCTACCGTGGAGGGGGTCGAGATGCTGAACTACTGGTCGGCGAGGCGCTGGCGGAACTCAACTAAACCGACCGGGACAAACAAACAACAGCGACTGTCTCGACGAGGAGCAGACGTAACAAACAAGTGCGGACGCCAACGAGAGAAACCAACAACAGCAACTGTGTCGACGAGGAGCAGACGCAACAAAACGATCAAACCGCCACGCGGAGAGCCCAGACAGCAGAGGCCAAGGCCAAAAACGAGCAGACCGTCACACGGAGAGCCTAGACGCAAGACATGTGTACCGTAAGGTATGCTGCTACGCAGCCGGCACAGGATTAAATCGGTGTCGCATGAAGCCGTGCGTGTATCGCACCTGTTTAAGTATCCCTCATATATTGAAATTTTATGAAACTTAATAGGTCATCTAAATAATCATCTAGTCGGTCTCAATCGGTGAGGAAGCATCAATCATTTTTTTTTTCATTTCAAGGTTGAGGTTAGATTGAGTTCATTTATCCTAACTAAGATAACGACCGACGCATCCACCGTCAACATCGAGCTCATATCTCCCGATGCCCCGCCGAATAGTTGAAACGGTCTACTCGACTTCCGTCGATTTGGTACCGCGGATAGCGAACGTGGTCCCGCTGCTCCTTCAGCAGCGCCTGCCCTCCGAAGCTTGAGTTCTGCATTTTCCTGGGCCGACTTGCGTTCCTTCTTCCCAATGCGTTGCAGGCCACCAGCGAGCGCCCCAGCAGCGCTTTATGCGGCGACGTGTCGTCACCTTCCCTGAGTCAGCCGTATCTGGGTCTCTACCACTGCGACTTTCTTCGCCCCGCCGCGCCATGAGTGCACCATGAGAGGACCACCCCGTCGCAGCCAACTCCATGTAGCGCAGGCCACGTTGACTGACAGCATGCTCCTGCGCGTCACTACGAGTGCTGTGGAGGGTGTGCGCACGTTGGAGTCCCGCACACCCGACGATCTGGTGACCTGCCAGTATCGCACGCAACCTTTGTAGGCTATGACTACCAGGAGGACCCACGGCGTCTGGTTTGTAATGGGAAACGGCGCGATGGGCTACATGTAGACCACCGTGGACCACCCACAGGCCCCGCCTTCCGGCTGACGGTCAAAAGACCGCCGCAATACGCCGCCGCACGCAGCGGCGCAGACATTCACAGCCGGTCCACGGTGTCATCCGTGAGCTGCCGAGGAAGCATCAATCGCATCATCAAGTTTCATTCGAACCATTTCCCATTCTCTCAATCCGAAGACGCAACACCAGGACGAAGCTACAGCACGAAGGTAAGTGCTTGGTAGGGCGCTGTTGCAGCTAATAGCTTGCTTGTATTTGATTATTAACAGCGCGGAGGTAAGAAAGTAAATTGATATTATCGCAAGTGGGTTATTGCACTAAGAAGCTGCTTATCTGGTAGTTGTGGATGTTCATAATATAATACGCACAGCGCGGACGACTGGTGCGCCGCAAGTGCGGCGCAAAGCAAATCTAAAGGCTGCACTAGGGCTTCGCGGGGGCTGAGATAGCGAAAATAAAACAGAACAGATATACGCACAGCGCGGACGACTGGTAAAATAAAACAGAACAGATATACGCACAGCGCGGACGACTGGTGCGTGTTTTATTTTCGCTATCTCAGCCCCCGCGAAGCCCTAGTGCAGCCTTTAGATTGCTTTGTTATTCCGTTGTGAACCGAGGGGTTGTTGCAATATCTCGTTGCGTAAGTCGCGAGTCGATGTGAAGGAGAAAGACACCACGGCGAAGGCTGCAGTCTACCTAAGTACTTAAGTATCCATTGATATGATTCCCCCCTTCACAACTGAGCAGAGTTGCCGCGGTAAGAGACTTGCGAGAGCTGAGTACCGTTGGGAGCCAATATACTAAACTAGTATGAACCGAAAACCTTGAGGCTTTGCAGGTGGACATCCGTTACTCTATGAGTCATCAATATACTAGTAGTAGTCACCATATCGCAATATTTACAATTGCATAACTGTAACCCGCGGTTTCGTAGCTCTTTTTCCAAGTAGTTCGCGAAGCTATTTGCTAACGATCAGGGCTAAGAAAGCCCAAATAACCACTGGTATTCTATCAGAAATAATTCACTGGGCATCGCATTTTTTGCGCAATATGACATAAATGCGTGCACCAGTACGAACAGTATTTGCTGTTATGAGCATGCGCAAGTTGCTGCAACACGGTATAATATCATCCTCAACGAGATGTTTACACGAACTGCATTTATTGTTTTGGTAAGATGTCTCTATTTCCAAACTACATTAATTCTGGGATAGCAGTAAAGCTGCAAGCGCAGCCCAAATCCGATCATTTGAAGCCGATCAGATGAAGCCTCCCGTTAAAGTTGGATTTTAACTATTTAGAAGGTTCTAGACTCAGAAATTAAGATACAGAAATTGATGAAGGTGAAGATCTCACATCAGAATCTCTTACTCAACCCGAAAAGCCCAATCTCGCTCAACTCGAACGCGGCTCATTCCCGAGTTTGCAGGATCCGTGGACGAAGGACCTGTAGAGGAGGTTGGAGCGGTTGGTATTCCGCAAGGCTATCCTATTGCTTCTTTGTTACTTTAATAGGACTGGGTACTTGGCTTCACATAACATTGGTCTATTGAAGATAACCTATTTTATCTAAAGCTATTATGGATGCATGGAAACCAAATGACAATTTTATTTTAGGAAATGCACCATCTCCTGGGTCCGTTGAGCTTACACTTCGTTCTATCGCGAAAAAGCTGGGTTATGTCGGCGGAAGGGCAGATGCAAAACAATAGTGGAGAAGCTTAGACCCTTGTATTTTGTTGAGTCCTCAAGACGACCAACGAATAAAGTTGCTTCAATATTAGTGCAGAATAACATACAAGTTGTATAGTTGTAGTGAATTCCAGGTCCAGCTTGGTGTCACCGTAGCATAACCCAAGTGCGTCAGCAGCACCGATTGATGACAATGGATGATCTCTTCGAATGATTACTCTCGACGCTGAGGTGGCTTACCGCGTAAACAGGTCGAGCAGTTGCGTGGCTCGACTGAAATGTCCAGTCGAGCTACATGAGGATTTAGTAGGCTCAAGTGCAAGTTTATTCTGTTTGTTCACTTCTTCGAGCAGCAGCTGCCTTCTAGTAGCTTTTAGAAGCTGCTTCTCTCGTTAGGAGGCTGGTGAGGCCACGGGCTGGTTACCATCAGACACAGTGCCTCACCCCCTTCACTTTCGATTCTTCCTAGCAATACACAGAGCCCTACTTCCGTGCGGGTTGGCCCCCGCATCATTGTGTGTTGTGTTGCTTGGAACCCGGAAATACTACAATAGTGCAAAAAGTATAACCGCCAAGCACTACTATTTTATATAGTATTTTTGTAGGTAACACGCTACCTACGTGTACTATTTGTAGTATTACTATAGTTCCAAATTTGACTTGAAATTTGTATGGACGTACCAGTACTATATTTCTATACAGTCACACCTCTATAAATGACACCCAGTTCGCTCGGTCTAGGACGCTGTTTCAGTTAAAGAATTGAGCAGATAAAGAAATGGCTACACTTCTAATGGCTACATTTTCATAAAACATTGTTAGGTGCACAAGGGCTTTCTTTACCTGGTACCCCTCCAGCATTTTCGTACTCTTGTTTTGTTTCGTCTTCACACAGACAGAACTAACGGTAGGCGCGATATTGTCTGTTCCTACTCCTTCTTCACATTGGTATTAGCAGAGTCGCATCCCCTCAGGTTGTACGTGAGTTTCAATACAGTGAGGTTATAGGAATATTTGTTGTCCCGATATCCTGCCACCATGCCTGCAGTTTTATCTTTTGCTTGGTATCTACTGCATAGCCCCTAGTTGTCTCGACATCATAATATTTTAGTTTTTCGTAAAATATATATGTACGCTGCGCTGATTGTAAAATACTGTGGCTAGCTTATTTATCAGTATTTAGTTGCTGCAAACTCTTTGTTCCAACTTAGCATCCCAAATAAAATTTCTCTATTCGCTCGATTTGCTGTGGCGGGAGTAGTGGTAGCAATGGCATACGTGAGAGGAGGCAGGCAAGTGATTGAGAAAAATATATGAGTTTGGATCTATTACTGCGGCGTCAATTTAGAGGGTTGAAGCGCCAACAATGGCGACCATTTAGAGAATAAAGAGGTTTTTGATCAGTTATAGAACACCTATAGTGAAATCCATATAATCCCGTTTGCAGTCGAGGAATCCTAACCAGATAGGGAACACATGGTCAGTTAGAGGGGTTCATTTAGGGAATTGTCACTGTACCTGCGTCAGTGAATTCAGACAAACTGTCACAATCATTTTGTCAAATCTCAGTGAAAATCACTGATTTATGGAAATTCCTCCAAAAATAAGCTGAGATTTGGTGCTCTCGCGGTATACTATTGGCTGCTCAAAAACAGCAGGAATAAGGGAAATATAACAATTTTCGTAAGCCCGATTTTAGATAGCATTAGTTTGTTTTGCGAAATGGCTACAATTATTGGCGATAATACACCAAAATGGTACCATTGGAAAGCTTGGTTAGCTGTCGGTATAGTGCCGTGCAGTTCGCTGTCGTAGAACGCGTGCGGAAGGCGTGATATTCTTTAATATTTTGAGGTTTTTTTAAAGTAATTTCGTGAGCTTGCACACAAATCAAACTTCATACCTAATCATATGGCTGAGACCATATATTTAGCGAATCAGGTGAGATCGCAAAAAATGAGGTTAAATTGAATTGTCGATTCTTAAGTGAGCCAGAGAAGTAAATAAGGCGGAATGTCACCGTGCAAATCGGCATTCCTAGCTATTAGAGCAAAATAATGATAGCTCTGTAGGTGTCAATGTGAGCCACCAGCTTTGATAGCATGCAATATGTAAGGTGGCAAAGTATTTCGAGATAGTGTACTAGATAGTCAACCCGGTCAGACGCTGATTGGCATGAAAGACTCCAATCTCCGGTCTGTACTAGTCCTAAGATGTCTTGGTAGCTCTTAGCCACCGTCGCTAAATTAGACAGAGTCCCACCTGCTTGTCCAAGCAGGATTACTCACTCCTATTTGCTAATCGCTTAGGCTTTGTAGCTAGGTTTATCCTTATGTACGGATATTCAAATCCGATTAAGATAAATGTGTTAGCTAATAAGGTGTGGACATTTCAACCGCGTTTTACAATACGTAGGTATCCTTTCAGAGTTTTTAAAATATGTCGCAAATTTACAGGATCTCGACTACAACAAGGTATTCTTATTGTGGTTGGAGTGTTTTCTTAGCGAGTTATCTGCATCAAGGAAAATATGCTGCTTTTTGGACCGCCGACCAGTTTACCGCAGCAAAACATCTCGTTGTTTGTATAGGCGAAACATCCCCCTTAGCCATTGTGGTAAAACGAATACACACTTTGGTGAAAAATAGTACGCATGTTGGCTTTTCCTGCAACGCATTGCAGATTTTCTGGCGCTGTCCTCCAACGAGTAGGATGCAGTTTCATTGGCTACAATTCTCTGAATTGCTCTTCACGCAGGAGTAGAAAAAAAGCTTTAGACAGCAAATATGGCCGATAAAAGCTCGCCAGATGCTACGTCCCCATCGGCCGATGCAAAGGCCATCCGGGACGCTTGCATTTCGAAGGCCAGAAGGATGAAGTTAGCGGAGAACACCAACGGGATCAAGAAAGGGATTTGTGAGTAGCTTTCCAAGGAGGATCTCAATACTGTGCTTTTATCGTCTCTATTCATGGCCTGAACCTCCACGAGTTCACGCCTGTCTTCTTTGAGCGATTTTTGGTGTACAAGCGGGATAAAGCCAAAGCAGTAACGCTTAGTGGGTATCGGAGCGCGATTAAAGATCTGTATCGCTCCAAGAGCGTTAATTAAAGTGCCTGTGGAGTATGGCGACGAAATGAAACAGCTTTTCTCTGGAAACAAGCGCCTCGGGGTGAGCAAAATCAGACTAGTTCGCCTAAAACCTCTGGCAAATAGCCCTTGGTATGTTCGTTTTGTAAGTCGTTGTATAAATCTACTATCATCCACAATGGCAGTAGGGTTTCTCTTCGCACGATGTAATGAAATTCAATTTGCAGGTCTGCATCTGTCCAAACTCTCCAGGCCCAGACCATATTGAACATGGATGACAGTGTTGGCGCTTTTTTTTTAAGACAAAGACTTACCAAGACGGTTATGGCCCGCGTAACCCGCGCCATCTCTATGTAAACCCGTTTAATTCTTAAACGTGTTAGGTGAGTGCACTGGGTATGTATCTGGCCTGCAACCCGCGCAAAAAAATCGGGACCGTTGTACCCAGGTTCCGACCCCAAAACTCGATTCGGCAAGGCGATGGGCGGTCGTCTGAAAAAAGCAGGACTGGTAAAAGCTATGGAACTCACTCAGTGAGAAAGGGAGTCTGTATATTTGTGTGTGGTGGAAGCACGCGGGGGGGGGGGGGGGGTCTATTGTGAGTGTCTGCCTACGTTGTGGTTGGTCTCTTGGTGGAGTACTGGATTGGAGATCGGGTTTTAGGACGCGTGGTTGCTGATCTACCTGCAAATGCTTCTAAGTTCGCTGGGCTGACTCCGCATTTTATTGATAATTCTGATGACGTGGCAAATCGGTGTCTCGCCTCGCTCGTTCACCAGGCCGATTTTCTGCTTGATTGTCTTCCCATCAACCACCCACTCCTGGTTTCTACGATTTTAACGAACCCATCCGTTCTTGATGATCTACGAGAACATGGAGACTCGAAGTGGATGGAAGGAACCGGAATACCTCCGCACATTGAGCTCTACAAAAACTGCATAATCAGCAAAAGGAGATTGACGCGCTTCCGGGCATTCTTGAGCAGCGTATGGAAAAAGTACTGGAAAGAAAGGTGTAGCTGCTAGCGATACTACACATGAACTTCTACGAGAGGAGATTAAATATATCTCATTGGGCTAGGACGTACACAGCAATCCGAGCTGGCAGCTTCTTCCAGCAGATTGCGTCAATATTGTTTATGGGGTGGGTGCTTTCACAAACTGCCTGGAGATTTTAATTTTCCTAGCATTAACCCACTTGAAGCTTCTCGGTTGTGGTGGCCAGCATGACTTCCCGCCATACAGAAGTATTTCGTCTGATGACCTGGGCACATAAAAAAATAAAGCAACTCTATTAGAATAGTCGATAACGATGAGGCATTTAATCAACGACATCGAAGCAGAGCTAGTCTCACCCATGCCAAGTATCCGTGATGAAGCTCACACTCGTGCGCTGTTCAAATGGGCTACGAGGAGTTGTAATTTTAAGTGCAGAGCTAGCAAGTGCAAGCGTAGAACGACACATCTCTAGTTAACCACCGTGTTGAG